>NC_141691.1:714265030-714330030 GCF_964263255.1 Lissotriton vulgaris
GTCCTGCCGCGTGGCAGGGTGTCCGTGACGGGGTCCGGAGGGCCCGGGAAAGCTTCTCCTGTGCTTCTGGGCCTGGGAACCCCGGCGGGATCCAGGGGCCCCGCTGGGCCCCGGGTGGGGTGCTCAAGCCCAGGGCCCTGTCCCCCGGCCTAGGGCCCTGTCCCCCGGCCTGCCGCACTGCCAAAGGTCCGGGACGGGGTTCCGTGGTGCCCAGAGAGCCTCCCCGTGCTTGGCTGGGTTCAGGAGCTCCGTCAGGGGCCCCTGAGGGCCCCTGGGAGGGTGGCCTCCCCACCCGGGGCTCCGTCCTGGGTCCAGCCGCGTAGCAGGGTGCCAGTGATGGGGTCCGGGGAGGCTTCTACTGCGCCTCAGGCCTGGAAACCCCAGCGGGGTCCAGGGGCCCGCTGGGCTCTGGGTGGGGTGATCTGGCCCAGGGCTCTGTGCCCCGGCCTAGGGCCCTGTCCCCCGGCCTGCTGCACTGCCAAAGGCCTGGGAAGCCTCCCCGTGCTTGGCTGGGTTCAGGAGCTCCGTCCGGGGCCCCTTAGGGCCCCTGGGAGGGTGGCCTCCCAACACGGGGGTCCGTCCTGTGTCCAGGCACGTGGCAGGGGGCCTGGGACGGGGTCCAGAGGGCCCGGAGTAGGCTTCCCCTGCGCCTCCGGGCCTGGGAGCCCCAGCTGGGCCCAGGGGCCATGCCGGGCCCTGGGTTGCATGCTCGAGCCCAGGGCCCTGTCCCCCCGGCCTGCCGCACCGCCAAATGCCCGGGACAGGGGTTCTGTAGTGCCCGGGGGGCCTCCCCCACTGGCTGGCTTCAGGAACCCCGTCCGGGGCCCCTGAGGGCCCAGGGAGGGTGGCCTTACCCAACCGGGGCTCTGTCCTGGATCCTGCCACGCGGCAGGGTGCCCGGGACGGGGTCCTGAGGCTCCAGGCGGCTTCCCTTTCGTGCCCGGCCATCTGGTCGCCCAGATCCCCTCAGCCATCTGTTTGCCCGGATCCCATCAGCCATCTGGTCGCCCGCAATGCTTTCTTGTGCAGAATTGCAAATTTTGCAATTTCGCGAGTTCGAGATTGTCAACCTGAGGAGTTATTCTGATAAAAATCATCATTTTCAGAAGGTTTATGCTGCCTGCTGGTGGATTTCTTGTGCAGAATTGCAAATTTTGCAATTTCGCGAGTGCGAGATTGTTGCTGCCCGCCGCTTCTACGTGTTCGCAATTGTTTACTCCTGCGATACGTGATCACGAGCCTTTATGACGTATTCGCGTTGACAAACTCTTGCTGTGCAAGGTGGCGGGCGCGATGACGTAATCGCGGTCGACAAACTCCCGCGGGATCACGCAGCAAGATCCAAAATGGTGCAGCACACGCAAACATGGAGTAAAACAACTCTTCAAACGTTGAATGACGGTAAGTGAACGCCCCGCGCCGCAATATTGTATTTGTCAAGCACGACCAAGCAAAAAAATCTGCTGCGTGTGAATTTGCGAAATTTCGGCAAATTCGCGATGATTCGCGGATTGCGAATTTGCAGAAAAATCCGCAAATTCCGCGAGCGGAACTGATTTTACGCCCATGCTTAGTGTCCAGACAGCTTCCCTTTCGTGCCCGGCCATCTGGTCTCCCAGATCTCCTCGACCATCTGGTCGCCCGGATGCCCTCGGCCATCTGGTCGCCCGCAATGCTTTCCTATTGGGCGACCAGATGGCCGGACTTCCCTGGAAGTCCAGATGAGGTGCTATTCACCTCCCGGATCCCAGCGAGGGCTCCAGGAGGTCGGGTACTTTCGCGCCTTGGGTTCCCCGAGCCTCGCGATGCGCACTTTTCCCCAGAAAGAGGGGTAGCCTTCCTCCGGATTACTAGGGACAAGGTACTCTGGGACCCCTCACGGCCTAGCAGTCCTTAGTCCTCAGCCGGCAGCCCGGGGAGCCTTCCCTTGCTCGGCTGGGTTCAGAAGCTCCGTCCAGGGCCTCCCCACCCGGGGCTCCGTCCTGGGTCCTGCCGCATGGCAGGGTTCCTGGGACAGGGTCTGTAGGGCCCGGGGTAGGTTTCCCCTGCACCTCCAGGCCTGGGAGCCCGGCTGGGTTCAAGGGCCCCACCAGGCCCCGGGTCGGGTGCTCGGGCTTAGGGCCCTGCCCACCCAGCCTGCGGCACTGTGGGACCGGGGTTTCGTGGTGCCCGGGGAGCCTCTCTTTGCTCGGCTGGCTTCAGGGGCCCTGGGGAGGGTGGCCGTCCTGGGTCCAGCCGTGTGGCAGGGTACCCGGGACGGGGTCTGGAGGGTCCAGGCTTCCCTTTCATGCCCGGCCATCTGGTCGCCCAGATCGCCTCGACCATCTGGTCGCCCGCAATGCTTTCCTATGGGGCAACCAGATGGCCGGACTTCCCTGGAAGTCCCGATGAGGTGCCATTCGCCTCCCGGATCCCAGCCAGGGCTCCAGGAGGTCAGGCACGTTCGCGCCTAGGGTCCCCTGAGCCTCGCGGTGCGCACTTGTTCCCAGAAAGAGGGGTAGCCTTCCTCCGGATTACAAGGGACAAGATACTCTGGGACCCCTCTCGACCTAGCGGTCCTCAGCCGGCAGCTGGACGGGCCAGGATGCCGCCCCAGCCCCGGGTCTGTTCCTGGGCCTGCTGCGTGGCGGAAGCCCTGGATGGGGTCTGAAAGGGCCTGGGTAGGTATCCCCTGTGCCTCCGGGCTGCCGGCGGGGGCCAGGGGCCTGGCCGGGCCCTGGGTCGGGTGCCCCGGCTCCGGGCCCCATCTCTCGGCCTGCCGTACTGCCAAAGCCGGGAACGGGGTTCCGTTGGCCCGGGGAGCCTCCCCTTGCATGGCTGGGTTCAGGAGCTCTGTCCAGGGGCCTCTGAGGGTCCCCGGGGAGGGTGGCCTCCCCACCCGGGGCTCCATCCTGGGTCCTGCCGCGAAAGCAGGGTGCCTAGGACGGGGTCCGGAGGGCCCGGGGCAGGCTTCCCCTGCGCCTCTGGGCCAGGGAGCCCCGGCTTGGTCCATAGAATGTGTTGCATTTGCAAATGAATCTCTATCTAGTATGGATCATGAATTATAGCACTAAATATGGGAAATATTTCGAAATAATTGAGATTTTTTTATTTAAAGCATGCATTTAATCAATGAACGATTCTCACCTCTTCTAAGCATGGCACAGGCATGAAAATGACCACAGGGCAGTGGCATGATGTTAGCTGTATACTGCACTTGGAATTATGGATCCAGATTGTATGGTTTTAGAATTATGGGCCAAAACGTAAGGCATACTTTTTCAAATATGTGACGTAATTGAAAAACATCATACGTTTAACGTCACATTTCGACTGGTTCCCAATATGCCACATACATGATACTTCAAATGGGTATGTAGAACAAGACTAGGAACAATTTTCTGTTTACATTATGTCTCTATCATATATAGATTGTGAATTATAGCCGAAAGCGTAAAGTGTTTTTACAACATAATTGAAAGTGAAAAAGAAAAACCTACCTGAAGGTTACGCTTGATTTGTACCGTGTCCCTATAAGCCACAAACTTCAGAGTTCACACTATATAGTGTACTTGTCCTAGCTACATTCTGCAATTTAAATTAAGTCAGTACCTCAAACGCTTCCAGACTTATAGTGCACAACATAGTCTGTAGTATATCCTATCCATTTCAATTGGGTGACCAGATGGCCGCAAATTGAAGGTTACGCTTGATTTGTACCGTGTCCCTATAAGCCACAAACATCAGAGTTGGCACTATATAGTGTACATGTCCTAGCTACATTCTGAAATTTAAATTAAGTCAGTACCTCATAGGTTTCCAGAATTATAGTGCTCAACATAGTCTGTAGTATTTCTTATTCATTTCAATTGGGTGTCCAGATGGCCGCAAATTGAAAATTGCGTCGTATGGATTCATATTATGTTGTATGTACCTTGTGTGTAAGCCACATGCATTTAAAATGGCACAATGTAGTAGGGTATGCTATAGAATGTGTTGCAGTTGGAAATCAAGCTCTATCTAGTATGGATCATGACTGATGACACAAGATACATGACTATTTTGCAAAAACTGGAGGCAAATTTTAAAAAACATGTGTTTAATCACAGAAAGGTTTTCACCACTTCTAAGCATGGCACAGGCATGAACATGACCACAGGGCAGTGGCATGATGTTAACTACATGCTGCACTTGGAACTATGAATCCAGATTGTATGGTTGTGGAATTATGGGCCAAAACGTAAGGCATACTTTTTCAAACATGTGACGTAATTGAAAAAAATCATACATTCAGCTTCACATTTTGACTAGTTTCCAATATGCCAAATACATGATACTTCACATGGGTAAGTAGAACAAGAATAGGAACAATGTGCTGTTTAAATTTTGTCTCTATCATATATAGATTGTGAATTATAGCAGAAAGCATAAAGTGTTCTTCAACATACATGAAAGTGAAAAGGAAAAACCTACCTGAAGGTTACACTTGATTTGTACCTTGTCCCTATAAGCCACAGACATCAGAGTTGCCACAAGGGTCCGGCTGCTGAGGACATGGGGTCCAGCGGGGCGCATGGGAGGCTCTCCCCGGCCTGGATAGGGTTCAGAAGCTGGGCCTAGGCCTGGGGCATGAGCGCTGTCCTGCAAGCCAGCCTAGGGTATGGGCATTCACCGGGGCTAGTGTTCAGAAGCCGGGGCCAGGCTCGGGCTTGATCTCCACCGGCAGGCCGTGGGGGGCTGGAGTTTCCCCTTTCCTGCAAGCCAGCCGAGGGTGCATGCACCGGGGCCCAGGGAGGCTCTCCCCAGCCAGGGCTAGGGTTCAGAAGCAGGGACCGGGCCCGGGGCTTGAGCTCTGTCCGAAAGGCCATGGGGTGCTGGGGCTTCCCCTTTCCTGTAGGCCAGCTGAGGGTCTGGCCATTCACTGAGGGCCCCGGGAGGCTCTCCCGATCAGGGGCTAGGGTTCAGAAGCAGGGACCGGGCCCAGGGGCTTGATCTCCACCTGGTAGGCGGTGGGGTGCTGGAGAACACCCGTCCTGCAAGCCAGCCGAGGGTCCGGTGGTTCACCGGGGGCCCAGGGAGGCTCTACCCGGCCGGGGCTAGGTTTCGGAAGCAGGGACCGGGCCCGGGGCTTGATCTCCACCCGGCAATCCGTGGGTCTCGGGCAGTCCTTCCCCGGGCGTCCGGGCCAGAGAAGTCCGGTGGCCCTCCCAGTGCTTGAGGCCCAGCGTGGGGTTTCAGAGCCCCCTGAGCACTGCAGCCCTGCAGCCCTGCAGCCCTGGAGCCCAGGAGCCCTGCAGACCCGGAGTCCTGCAGCCCCAGAGCCCTGCAGCCCCGGAACTCTGCAGAACCAGAGCACTGCAACCCCTAAGCCCCAGAGCCCAGCAGCCCCGGGTGATGCAGCCCCGAAGCCCTGCAGACCCCAAGCCCTGTAGCCCCTGAGCCCTACAGACCTGGAGCCAAGCAGCCCCGAGCCCTGCAGCCCCAGAGCCCTGCAGATCCCGAGCCCTGCAGCCCCGAGCCCTGCAGCCCCCGAGCCCTGAAGACCCGGAGCCTTGCAGCCCCTGAGCCCCAGGCCCTGCATACCCACAGCCCTGCAGGCCTGAGCCCTGCAGCCCCGGAGCCCTGCAGCCCCAGAGCCCTGTATCCCCCTGAGCCCTGCATCCCCAGAGCCCTACTGCCCCGGAGCCCTGCAGACCCTGAGCCCTACATTCCGGGAGCCCTGCAGCCCCCCTCGCTCAGCTGTGTTCAGGAGCTCTTGGTCGGGGACCCTGAGGCCCCGTGGAGGGTGGCCTCCCCATCCCGGACTCTGTCCTTGGTCCTGCTGTGTGGTAGAGTGCCCGGGACGGGGTCCGGAGGGCACAGGGAGGCGTTCCATGTGCCACCAAGCTCGGGAGCCCCAGATGGTCCAGGGGCCAGGTCGGGTGCCACGCGCCTGCAGCCCCCAAGCCCTGTAGCCCCAGAGCCCCTGCAGGCCCCGAGCCCTGCAGACCCGGAGCCCTGCAGCCCCGGAGCACTGTAGCCCCCTGAGCACTGCAGCCCCCAATACCTACAGACCCGGACCCCTGCACCCCCTTAGCCCTGCAGCCCCCGAGCCCCAGGGCCCTCCAGACCCGGAGCCCTGCATCCCCGGAGCACTGTAGCCCCCCTGAGCCCTAAAGCCCCGGAGTCCTGCAGCCCCTGAGCCCTGCTGCCCCCGAGCCCTGTAGCCCCCCGAGCCCTGTAGCCCCCCGAGCCCTGCAGACCCAGAGCCCTGCAGACCTGGAGCCCTGCAGCTCCGGAGCCCTGCAGCCCCGGAGCCCTGTATCCCCCTGAGCCCTGCAGCCCTGGAACCCTACTGCCCTAGAGCCCTGCAGACCGTCCCCGAGCCCTGCAGCCCCCAAGACCTACATACCGGGAACCCTGCAGCCCCCCTCACTCGGCTGTGTTCAGGTGCTCTGGTCGGGCCCCTGAGTGCCAAGGGAGGGCGGCCTCCCCATGCCGGGATCCGTCCTTGGTCCTGCTGAGTGGCAGAGTGCCTGGGATGGGGTCAGGAGGGCACGGGGAGACTTCCCATGTGCCACCAAGCTTGGGAGCCCCGGATGGGTCCAGGGGCCCGGTAGGGTGCCACGGCGCTCCAGCCCCCGAGCCCTATAGCCACCCGAGCCCCAGGGCCCTGCTGCCCCAGAGCACTGTAGCCCCCCTGAGCCCTGCAGCCCCGGAGCCCTGCAGCCCCAGAGCCCTGCAGAACCCGTGCCCTACAGCCTCTGAGCCCTGCAGACCCGGAGCCCTGCAGCTCCCGAGCCCGGTTGCCCCCCGAGCCCAGCAGACCTGGAGCCCTGCAGCCCCCGGATCCCTCTGAGCCCTGGTACATGTTTGACTCCTTTTTCTGATATTTCGAGGTGTTTGGTGTCAAACTCATTTTTTCCATTATAGGCCATAGAGCCCAGAGTCACATCACATTCCTAGTTCTGAACCCAAGGACCCCATAATGTGCCTCAGATGACATTGCAGGAGTGTCTATGACCCATTTCTAGACTCCTCGGGTGACTTTTTGAGGTTTTTGGGTTTAAGGGGGCAAAGTCACTTCTTCCACCCAGCCCTAGGTGCTCAAAATCTGGTACGATATCAGGTTTTTCCCTTGGCTGAAAGCTGAAAAAAAACTTTGGATCATACCAAAGGTATATATATCACATGAATGCATCAAATCTGACCTTTCTAACAAGTGTATTCATATCTTGTGCACTCAAACAGTGTCTCTGATATCCATTCTGAGCTATTTGGAAAATTAGCAACTCTTGTCAAAAAAACAATTTTTGACGATTTTTGCTAATTTTCAGTATCAACCCTAATGACTGTTTTCAGGTCCCTGTAGCCACCAGGACCCCATTATATAGCCCATGTGATATAGCAAGAGTGTCTAGGGGTCCTTTCCAGCCTCCAGGTACATGTTTGAGTCCTATTTCTGACATTTCGAGGTGTTTGGTGTCAAACTCATTTTTTCCATTATATGCCATAGAGCCCAGAGTCACATCACATATCTAGTTCTGGAGCCAAGGACCCCATAGTGTACCTCAGATGACATTGCAGGAGTGTCTATGACCCATTTCTAGACTCCAGGGGTGACTTTTTGAAGTTTTTGGGTTTAAGGGGGCAAAGTCACTTCTTCCACTCAGCCCAAGGTGCTCAAAATCGGGTACAATATCATGTTTTTCTCTTGGCTGGAAGCTGAAAAAAAACTTTATATAATACCAAAGGTATATATATCACATGAAAGCATCAGATCTGACCTTTCTAACAAGTGTATTCATATCTTGTGCACTCAAACAGTGTCTCTGATATCCATTCTGAGCTATTTGGAAAATTAGCAAATCTTGTCAAAAAAACATTTTTTGACGATTTTTGCTAATTTTCAGTATCAACCCTAATGACTGTTTTCAGGTCCCTGTAGCCACCAGGACCCCATTATATAGCTCAGGTGGTATAGCAAGAGTGGCTAGGGCTCATTTCCAGCCTCCAGGTACATGTTTGACTCCTATTTCTGACATTTTGAGGTGTTTGGTGTCAAACTCATTTTTTCCATTATAGGCCATAGAGCCCAGAGTCACATCACATTTCTATTTCTGGAGCCAAGGACCCCATAGTGTACCTCAGATGACATTGCAGGAGTGTCTATGACCCATTTCTAGACTCCAGGGGTGACTTTTTGAAGTTTTTGGGTTTAAGGGGGCAAAGTCACTTCTTCCACCCAGCCCAAGGTGTTCAAAATCGTGTACGATATCAGGTTTTTCCCTTGGCTGGAAGCTGAAAAAAAAACTTTATATAATACCAAAGGTATATATATCACATGAAAGCATCAGATCTGACCTTTCTAACAAGTGTATTTATGTCTTGTACACTCAAACAGTGTCTCTGATATCCAGTATGAGCTATTTGAAAAATTAGCAAAACTCGCTAAAAGTGCTCACTATTAGCGGGTTTTGCTAATTTTCAGTATCAACCCTAATAACTGTTTGTGGGTTCCTGTGGCCACCAGGACCCTATATTATATCTCAGGTGATATAGCAAGAGTGGCTAGGGCTCATTTCCAGCCTCCAGGTACATGTCTGAGTCCTATTTCTGACATTTTGAGGTGTTTGGTGTCAAATTCATTTTTTCCATTATAGGCCCTAGTTCTCAGAGTCACATCACATTTCTAGTTCTGGACCCAAGAACACCATAGTATACCTCAGATGACATACCAGGAGTGTCTAAGACCCATTTCTGGCCTCCAGGGGTGACTTTTTGAAGTTTTTGGGTTTAAGGGGCAAAGTCACTTTTTGCACCCAGCCCAAGGTTCTCAAAATCGGGTACGATATCAAGTGTTTCCCTGGGCTGGAAGCTGAAAAAAAACTTTATATAATACCAAAGGTATATATATCACATGAAAGCATCAGATATGACGTTTCTAACAAGTGTATTCATATCTTGTGCACTCAAACAGTGTCTCTGATATTCAATCTGAGCTATTTGGAAAATTAGCAAATCTTGTCAAAAAAATATTTTTTGACGATTTTTGCTAATTTTCAGTATCAACCCTAATGACTGTTTTCAGGTCCCTGTAGCCACCAGGACCCCATTATATAGCTCAGGTGATATAGCAAGAGTGTCTAGGGCTCATTTCCAGCCTCCAGGTACATGTTTGACTCCTATTTCTGACATTTTGAGGTGTTTGGTGTCAAACTCATTTTTTCCATTATAGGCCATAGAGCCCAGAGTCACATCACATTTCTATTTCTGGAGCCAAGGACCCCATAGTGTACCTCAGATGACATTGCAGGAGTGTCTATGACCCATTTCTAGACTCCAGGGGTGACTTTTTGAAGTTTTTGGGTTTAAGGGGGCAAAGTCACTTCTTCCACCCAGCCCAAGGTGCTCAAAATCGGGTACGATATCAGGTTTTTCCCTTGGCTGGAAGCTGAAAAAAAACTTTATATAATACCAAAGGTATATATATTCAGATCTGACCTTTCTAACACGTGTATTCATATCTTGTGCACTCAAACAGTGTCTCTGATATCCAATCTGAGCTATTTGGAAAATTAGCAAATCTTGTCAAAAAAATATTTTTTGACCATTTTTGCTAATTTTCAGTATCAACCCTAATGACTGTTTTCAGGTCCCTGTAGCCACCAGGACCCCATTATATAGCTCAGGTGATATAGCAAGAGTGGCTAGGGTTCATTTCCAGCCTCCAGGTACATGTTTGACTCCTATTTCTGACATTTTGAGGTGTTTGGTGTCAAACTCATTTTTTCCATTATAGGCCCTAGTTCTCAGAGTCACATCACATTTCTAGTTCTGGACCCAAGAACACCATAGTATACCTCAGATGACATATCAGGAGTGTCTAAGATCCATTTCTGGCCTCCAGGGGTGACGTTTTCAAGTTTTTGGGTTTAAGGGGGCAAAGTCACTTCTTCCACCCAGCCCAAGGTGCTCAAAATCGGGTACGATATCAGGTTTTTCCCTTGGCTGCAAGCTGAAAAAAAAACTTTATATAATACCAAAGGTATATATATCACATGAAAGCATCAGATCTGACCTTTCTAACAAGTGTAGTTATGTCTTGTACACTCAAACAGTGTCTCTGATATCCAGTATGAGCTATTTGAAAAATTAGCAAAAGTCGCTAAAAGTGCTCACTATTAGCGAGTTTTGCTAATTTTCATTATCAACCCTAATGACTGTTTTCGGGTCCCTGTGGCCACCAGGACCCTATATTATATCTCAGGTGATATAGCAAGAGTGGCTAGGGCTCCTTTCCAGCCTCCAGGTACATGTCTGAGTCCTATTTCTGACATTTTGAGGTGTTTGGTGTCAAACTCATTTTTTCCATTATAGGCCATAGAGCCCAGAATCACATCACATTTCTAGTTCTGGAGCCAAGGACCCCATAGTGTACCTCAGATGACATTGCAGGAGTGTCTATGACCCATTTCTAGACTCCAGGGGTGACTTTTTGAAGTTTTTGGGTTTAAGGGGGCAAAGTCACTTCTTCCACCCAGCTCAAGGTGCTCAAAATCGGGTACAATATCAGGTTTTTCCCTTGGCTGGAAGCTGAAAAAAAAACTTTATATAATACCAAAGGTATATATATCACATGAAAGCATCAGATCTGAACTTTCTAACAAGTGTATTCATATCTTGTGCACTCAAACAGTGTCTCTGATATCCATTCTGAGCTATTTGGAAAATTAGCAAATCTTGTCAAAAAAATATTTTTTGACGATTTTTGCTAATTTTCAGTATCAACCCTCATGACTGTTTTCAGGTCCCCAGGACCTGATAATATATCTCAGGTGATATAGCAAGAGTGGCTAGGTTTCATTTCCAGCCTCCAGGTACATGTCGGACCCCTATTTGTGACATTTTGAGGTGTTTGGTGTCAAACTAATTTTTTCCATTATAGGCCATAGTCACCTCACGGAACCCACATTATCCCTCAGGTGACATAGCAGCAATGTCTGAGACCAAATGATAGCATCCAGCCACCTGTTTTATTGATATTCGTTATATTTTTATGTGTTCAGGGAGTCCTGTGTGCCTCCAAAATGAATTTCTAACACTTTTGAAGTCTCCATAAAGTGAAAAATGACTAAGTCCAAAAACATCATTGGTGCATCAAGATGTTCACAAAAGGTCACAATTGTGTTAAAATTTAAAAAAACATAGTGCTACAGTGGCCCAATGGCATGCTAAACATATAATGAATGATATAGAATGAATAGTTTTACAAAAAACATTGGAAAATTGTTATTTTAAATTTCTGGGGGACGAGGTCACGGAAGTCATGGAACTCCGAGCGGTGTAAAAGTTCAGCTTGAGGGCCCTCCCCATGGAGGTCAAAAATGTTATCACATCAAAATCATTTAAAAACTATATAGGTGTAATTGCAGTGTCCTAAATGCTATATAACTGCATTTGCACTGTTCTGTGCACCTCCAAAATCAATTTCCAACACTTTTGAAGTCTTCATGAAGTGAAAAATGACTAAGTCCAAAACCATCATTGGCGCATCAGAGTGTTCAAAAAAGGTCAAAAGTGGTTTAAAATTAAAAAAACATAGTGCTACAGTGGCCCAATGGCATGCTAAACATATAATCAATGATATAGAATGAATAGTTTTACAAAAACATTGGAAAATTGTTATTTTAAATTTCAGGGGGACGAGGTCACAGAAGTCATGGAACTCTGAGCAGGGTAAAAGTTCAGCTTGAGGGCCCTCCCCATGGAGGTCAAACATTTTATCACATCAAAATCATTTAAAAACTATATAGGTGCAATTGCAGTGTCCTAAATGCTTTATAACTGCATTTGCACTGTTCTGTGTACCTCCAAAATGACTTTCTAACACTTTTGAAGTCTCCATGAAGCAGAAATGAGCTAAGTCCAAAGAGCATCAAAGTGTCCCAAAACGGTCAAAAATTTGGCCCAATAGCATGCTAAACACATAATGAATGACACAGAATGAATAGATTTACAGATAACTTGGAAAATGCAATTTTAAATTTTAGGGGGACAAGGTCACGGAAGTCATGGAACTCCGAGCGGGGTAAAAGTTCAAACTCCCCCCCCCCTTATGGAGGTCAAAATTTTAAATTAATCAAAATCATTTAAAAACTATATAGGTGGAATTGGAGTGTCCTGAATGCTATGTAGGTGCATTTGCACTGTTCTGTGTACCTCCAAAATGAATTTATAACACTTTTGAAGTCTCCATGAAGTAGAAAATGAGTTAGTCCAAAGACCATTTGAATTGAATTGAATTGAAAGAAAATTTATAATGCGCAAAACAATAACCCGCAGGTATCAAGGCGCCTAGCAAAAGATCAGAGAATGATCAGGAAAAGACATGAAACCCTACACATATGCTTGCTGGAAGAGAAGGGTTTTTAAGGCAGTGCGGAAGTTCTGTAAGGACGGGAGAGATCTCAGATCAAGAGGAAGTTCGTTCCACCACTTAGGGGCAAGAGTGGAGAAGGCTCTGCCGCCCCATTTGGCTCTTCGTACACGGGGGGCTGCCAGAAGTAGTTTCCCAGAGGAGCGCAAGTTCCTTCGGGGGACATAGTGGGAGATGATGGATCCTATTCCAGTGTCGCTCTTTTTGGCGATGGCTCTGTAGGTCATACATAGGACCTTAAACCGGATACGATATTCTACCGGCAGCCAGTGCAGCGTTTTCCTGGCTGCAGTGGCTGAAGAGCGTCTGGGAATATCCAGGACAAATCTGGCTATGGCGTTTTGGACTACCTGTAAGCGCTGCAGCTGTCCTTTATTGAGTCCAGCATACAGCGCATTACAATAGTCCAGACGCGAGCCGATAAGAGCAACAGCTATTTGTTTTCTTGCCTGGAGGGAAAGATATTTCCTGACCCTTCGTAGGGTATGAATCAGGCCCCAACAGGTGGAAACGGTTCTGCTCACCTGGCTGCCTAAGTCAAGGGCAGGGTCTATTAGCACCCCGAGATTTTTAGCAGAAGATGTGGGGGAAGGGCATGTTCCAAGAGAGTCAGGCCACCAATTGGCTGACCAGATGTTTTCTTTCCCCCCAAACACCATCACCTCCGTCTTCTCCCCATTCAGTTTCAGAGAGTTCTGGATCATCCATTTACCAACCGCCTCCATGCAAGATCTAAACCTGGAGGCGATTAGTTCATCTGAATGGGGAAGAGAGACGAGGATTTGAGTGTCGTCTGCGTACGAGACTACCTCCATCCCGAATGATCTTATTAATTTGGCTAGTGGGGTAACATAGATATTAAAAAGGGTCGGGCTGAGTGCTGACCCTTGAGGAACCCCACATAGCACAGGACGGGATGGAGATAGGAACTCCCCAAGCTTGACTCTTTGTTCCCTCCCCGTGAGGAAGGAGGTCAAGAGATCCAGAGCTGCGTTCTTCACCCCCACCTCCCTCAGCCGCGATGTAAGTACTGAGGGGGAGAGGGTGTCGAAAGCCACAGTTAGATCTAGCAGGACCAGGAGAGAGGTCTGGCCCTCATCTACTGTCGTGCGGATCTTGTCAAGCACGATGGTGAGGGCTGACTCGGTGCTGAATTCTTTCCTGAATCCATGCTGGGAGGAGTCTTAGCATCCCGAGCTTTCCACAAAGGCAGCAAGATGCTTGTTAAGATGTGTCTCAAGCATCTTCGCAGGAGCAGGGAGCAGGGAGATAGGCCGGAAGTTTTTTAGGACCCCCGGATCCAGAGAGGCCTTTTTCAACAGGGGTTATACTACCGCCTTCTTCCACTCTGCAGGGAAAATGCCATCTCTAATGGCTAGATTCATTATCTCTAGCAGCGGTGGTAAGAGGGTCTCCCTACACTGCTTGATGACTTTCAGTGTATATTTACAACAAGGGGTGGTGAGGGACAGAGTCTCTGAATTAAGCAGAAAGCTCTCACCCAGTCAAGAGATCAGGGCTAGATCCAACACCGTTTTTTAGCTCACTGCACCATCCCAGTTTCAGAACCTGGCTGTATGCAAATTAGTCTGTTCCTGTCCCAGTGCATGATGGGAACAGGGCAAACCAAACTACAAAAGCCAATTCTTACACTGGGAAGGAAACAAGCTCCCGGGGACCGGTTTCTGGCATTACAGCCGTCTTCGGCCCGGTTTGCTTGAATCCTGATGGTGCAATGAGCAAGGGTCTCACATCTGAGAATACCCTTCCACGCTTAGGGTGGACAAAAATATTTACAACAAGGGGTGGTGAGGGACAGAGTCTCTGAATTAAGCAGAAAGCTCTCACCCAGTCAAGAGATCAGGGCTAGATCCAACACCGTTTTTTAGCTCACTGCACCATCCCAGTTTCAGAACCTGGCTGTATGCAAATTAGTCTGTTCCTGTCCCAGTGCATGATGGGAACAGGGCAAACCAAACTACAAAAGCCAATTCTTACACTGGGAAGGAAACAAGCTCCCGGGGACCGGTTTCTGGCATTACAGCCGTCTTCGGCCCGGTTTGCTTGAATCCTGATGGTGCAATGAGCAAGGGTCTCACATCTGAGAATACCCTTCCACGCTTAGGGTGGACAAAAATATTTACAACAAGGGGTGGTGAGGGACAGAGTCTCTGAATTAAGCAGAAAGCTCTCACCCAGTCAAGAGATCAGGGCTAGATCCAACACCGTTTTTTAGCTCACTGCACCATCCCAGTTTCAGAACCTGGCTGTATGCAAATTAGTCTGTTCCTGTCCCAGTGCATGATGGGAACAGGGCAAACCAAACTACAAAAGCCAATTCTTACACTGGGAAGGAAACAAGCTCCCGGGGACCGGTTTCTGGCATTACAGCCGTCTTCGGCCCGGTTTGCTTGAATCCTGATGGTGCAATGAGCAAGGGTCTCACATCTGAGAATACCCTTCCACGCTTGGGGTGGACAAAAATATTTACAACAAGGGGTGGTGAGGGACAGAGTCTCTGAATTAAGCAGAAAGCTCTCACCCAGTCAAGAGATCAGGGCTAGATCCAACACCGTTTTTTAGCTCACTGCACCATCCCAGTTTCAGAACCTGGCTGTATGCAAATTAGTCTGTTCCTGTCCCAGTGCATGATGGGAACAGGGCAAACCAAACTACAAAAGCCAATTCTTACACTGGGAAGGAAACAAGCTCCCGGGGACCGGTTTCTGGCATTACAGCCGTCTTCGGCCCGGTTTGCTTGAATCCTGATGGTGCAATGAGCAAGGGTCTCACATCTGAGAATACCCTTCCACGCTTAGGGTGGACTGGGTAAGAGTGGTCTGCTCAATTCAGACACTCTGTTCATCACCACCCCCTTTTGTAAATCGATTTTGGCCACTATAGGTGTGGCAGGGTATACTCAGACATGAGTCCCTTTCTCACTGCTCCATCAGGATTCAAGCAAGCCGGGCCGAAGAGGCTGAAATGCCAGAAACCGGTCCCCGGTAGCTTGTCTCCTTTCTGGTAAAGAATTGGCTTGGTAGTTTAGTCTGCCCTGTTCCCATGATGCACTGGGCCAGGGACAGACTGATTTGCATATAGCCAGGTTCTGAGCTGGGATGGGGCAGTGAGATAAATAACGGTGATGGATCAAGCCCTGATCTTTGGACTGGGTAAGAGTGGTCTGCTCAATTCAGACACTCTGTTCATCACCACCCCCTTTTGTAAATCGATTTTGGCCACTATAGGTGTGGCAGGGTATACTCAGACATGAGTCCCTTTCTCACTGCTCCATCAGGATTCAAGCAAGCCGGGCCGAAGAGGCTGAAATGCCAGAAACCGGTCCCCGGTAGCTTGTCTCCTTTCTGGTAAAGAATTGGCTTGGTAGTTTAGTCTGCCCTGTTCCCATGATGCACTGGGCCAGGGACAGACTGATTTGCATATAGCCAGGTTCTGAGCTGGGATGGGGCAGTGAGATAAATAACGGTGATGGATCAAGCCCTGATCTTTGGACTGGGTAAGAGTGGTCTGCTCAATTCAGACACTCTGTTCATCACCACCCCCTTTTGTAAATCGATTTTGGCCACTATAGGTGTGGCAGGGTATACTCAGACATGAGTCCCTTTCTCACTGCTCCATCAGGATTCAAGCAAGCCGGGCCGAAGAGGCTGAAATGCCAGAAACCGGTCCCCGGTAGCTTGTCTCCTTTCTGGTAAAGAATTGGCTTGGTAGTTTAGTCTGCCCTGTTCCCATGATGCACTGGGCCAGGGACAGACTGATTTGCATATAGCCAGGTTCTGAGCTGGGATGGGGCAGTGAGATAAATAACGGTGATGGATCAAGCCCTGATCTTTGGACTGGGTAAGAGTGGTCTGCTCAATTCAGACACTCTGTTCATCACCACCCCCTTTTGTAAATCGATTTTGGCCACTATAGGTGTGGCAGGGTATACTCAGACATGAGTCCCTTTCTCACTGCTCCATCAGGATTCAAGCAAGCCGGGCCGAAGAGGCTGAAATGCCAGAAACCGGTCCCCGGTAGCTTGTCTCCTTTCTGGTAAAGAATTGGCTTGGTAGTTTAGTCTGCCCTGTTCCCATGATGCACTGGGCCAGGGACAGACTGATTTGCATATAGCCAGGTTCTGAGCTGGGATGGGGCAGTGAGATAAATAACGGTGATGGATCAAGCCCTGATCTTTGGACTGGGTAAGAGTGGTCTGCTCAATTCAGACACTCTGTTCATCACCACCCCCTTTTGTAAATTGATGACTTTCAGTGGGCAGGTATCCAAAGGGGAACCAGACTTAGTCTTGGCTAACAGTAGCTCAAGATCTTGCAAGGCCAGCGGGGGAAAAGCGTCCAGAGTGCATGGTGGGGAGATTTCTGTGATGATCGAACTCGTCTCTACCCTGGGTGTAGATGCACTGAGAACAGCTCTTTGTTCCTCGAGGGCTAGGTGGATATCCTGAATTTTAGAGTGGAAGAAGGAGGCGATCTTATCACAGAGATCCTGCGAAGGAATGACAGGGTCAGGGGCTTGCAATCTGACCAGGGAGTCAACAGTTTTAAAGAGTTCCTTCGGGGAGGAGAGCGAGGAAGTCGCGGTAACAAAGTATTCTTGTTTAGCCTGCACAATTTCCGCTTTGTATTTTTTAACAAGAAGTCTATGAGCTTCCTTGTTCTTGAAGTCCCAACTAGCATGCCATAGCCTCTCCTTTCTCCTCACTTCTTGCCTAAGAAGCCTAAGGGAGTCGGAGAACCAGGGGGCAGAAGGTCTCTTTCTAGCGCGGCGCCGGGATTGTTCTGGGGCTAGTTTATTCAGGGCCTCGGTAGTGACCTGTTCAAAGTGAGCGACTGCAGTCTGTACGCTATCTAGGCCAGTGATAGCAAGGCTTGCAGCCCAGGGCACGAAGGAATTGCTATTAATATTCCTGAAGTTTCTAGTAGTCTCTATTGTATGGTTCCCTAGTTTACCGGAGTTCACCCTGTGGTGTTTCAGAAGGAAAGGGACCGCCAGATGGTCAGACCAGGAAAGATGGATCGGGTCCTTGGTAGTCAAACGGGGGTCATTGGAAAAGATGCCATCCAGAGTGTGTCCTGCACGATGAGTGGCTCCCGTGACACGTTGCGTAAGCCCGCAGGATTCTAGGGCCTCAGTGAGACAGGAGGTTTCAGAGAGGTCGTGCCGTTCTAGGTGGTAGTTAAAGTCACCCAGGATGGAGAAGTTGTCTCGGCCAAAATAGGGTTCAAGAGATTGGAGGAGGTGGTGCGTGAAGTGGGTTCTCGAGCCGGGGGGACGATAAATTAAGATACCGTTAAAGAAGGGGCATTGCTCTTCCTTTATTGTAAAATAAAGAGCTTGAAAACTGTCAGGAAAATCAGTCATGGGTACTATGTGGCATTGAAGGTGATCTTTGTAAAGGATCGCTATCCCCCCTCCCACTCGTCCCTGCCTATCTAGTCTGGCCAGGCAGTAACCTTCAGGGACAGCCTCTATTAGATCAGGGTCGGAAGAGTCCTTAGCCCAGGTTTCGGTCACAAACACTAGAGTGGGCGTTCTGTCCAGTACCATCTCCTTAAACATAACCTTGTTCTTGATAAGGGAGCGGGCATTGACCAAGATGCCCTCTACTCCTACTATATTAGAACTGGATGTGACGGGGTGTTCAGGGGTAGGGTAGATGGGGGCGGGGTTGGGAGGTCTTGACGAGAGGTAACAGCCACATCGAAGTGGGAGCAGGAAATCATCCGGTTCATAAGAATGTGAGCAGCGTTTTTTCCAGGGTTTAAGAGCCAACAGATCGCAAAGAGAGTAGCTGTAAGGGGGAGATGACATTTTACCAGAGTCCAGGGACCAGCCGCCCAGCGCGTCCTCAGCGCGGACGGGCGCAGACGGGCTGGACTCTGGCGTGACTCCGGTGGGCATCCGGCGCATCTGCTACCGCGTCCGCTACGCGGAGCGACAGGGGTCTCTTTTATAGCGACTAGAGCTAGACTAGAGCATCAAAGTGTTCCAAAACGGTCAAAAATGCATAAAAACTTAAAAAAACAAAGTGCTACAGTGGGCCAATAGCAAGCTAAACACACTATGAATGACACAGAATGAATAGTTTTACAAATTACTTGGAAAATGCCATTTAAAATTTCAGGGGGACAAGGTCACGAAAGTCATGAAACTCCGAGTGGGGTAAAAGTTCAACCTTTCCCCCCTTATGGAGGTCAAAATTTTAATACATCAAAATCATTTAAAAACTATATAGGTGTGATTGCAATGTCTTTGATACATGTCACATGAATTTTAAACACATTAGGAGCATCTCTGATCAAATTAATCATTAAAATCCCAAAGCTCCACCGGTGCTTCAAAGTGCTCCAAAACGCTCAAAAATGGTGGAAAATGAAAAAAAATCATCATTTCCGAGGCTTTATAACATTCCTTAGATAATGTATATCTTCAATCAATTTTAAATCCCTTTATTAAAAAAATACCTTTTTATGCTACACTGGTGCAACGCCTCAAGTCTGAGAAGCTGCACCAGTGGAGCAAAAGCTACACTGGTGCAGCCGAAGCTGCACTGGTGTAACAGGAGTCAAGCTCCCCGGCCTGGCTAGGGTTCGGAAGGTGGGACCGGGCCCAGGGCTTGAGCTCCGTCCGTCCGGCCCCGAGGTGCATGAACCCCCCCATCCTGCAAGCCATCAGAGGGTCCGGGCGCTGGGGACGGGGCTCCACTGGGGCCCGGGGAGGCTCTCCCCGGTCTGGCTAGGGTTTGGAAGGTGGGACTGGGCCCGGGGCTTGAGCTCCATCTGGCCGGGCCTGGGGTGCGTGAGCACCCATCCTGTAAGCCATCAGAGAGTCCGGGCGCTGGGGACTGGGCTTCACCGGGGCCCGGGGAGGCTCTCCCCGGCCTGGCTAGGGTTCAGAAGCTGGGACCGGGCCCGGGGCTTGAGCTTCGTCCGGCTTGCCCCGGGGTGCGTGAGCCCCCCATCCTTCAAGCCATCAGAGGGCCCGGGTGCTGGGGACGGGGCTCCACTGGGGCCCAGGGAGGCTCTCCCAGGCCTGGCTAGGGTTCGGAAGCTGGGACCGGGCCCGGAGCTTGAGCTCCATCCATCCGTCCCCGTGGTGCGTGAGCCCCCCCGTCCTGCAAGCCATCAGAGGGTCCGGGTGCTGGGGACGGGACTCCATTGGGCAGGCGGGAGCCCTCCAGTGGAGGCACGGGGCAGGCAGATTGGCGTCATTTCGGTCCTGGCCATCTGGTCGCCCCCTCTCGCCTCTGCCATCTGGTCACCCCCAATGCTTTCCTATGGCGCAACCAGATGGCCGGGCTTCCCTGGAAGTCCCGATTAGGTGCCATTCGCCTCCTGGATCCCAGGCAGGGCTCCATGAGGTCAGGCACGTTTGCGCCCTGGGTCCCCTCTGTCACCTCGAGTGCACGGATTACAAGAAAGGGGGGTAATTTTCCTCCGGTTTACTAGGGGCAAGGGTATGCCCGGACACCCTCCTGGGGCTGGTGGTTCCCTGCCAGGGACCAGATGGGCTGTCTTCCCGGGCAACACCTCCCAGGCGTCTGGGGCTCCCTCCTCTGGCCCGCAGCGTGGCAAAGTACCCGGGACGGGCTCCATGGGTCCTGGGCCCTGCAACCCCGGAGCCCCGAAGCCCCAGAGGCCCGGAGCCCCACAGCTCCGGGGCCCTGCAGCCCCAGAGCCCTGCAGCCCCAGAGCGCTGCAGCCCTGCAGTCCCTGGAGCCCTGCAGCCCCGGAGCCCTGGAGACCCGCAGCCCTGCAGCCCCGGAGCCCTGGAGACCCGCAACCCTGCCGCCCCGGAACGTGGGCAAGCGGGAGCCCTACCACGAAGGCCTCGGGATGGGCAGATGAAGAGACCTTTTGGTCCCAGCCATCTGGTCGCCCTTCTCCCCTCGGCCATCTGGTCGCCCACAATGCTTTTTTATGGAGCGACCAGATGGCAGGACTTCCCTGTAAGTCCCGATGAGGTGCCATTCGCCTCCCGGATCCCAGCCAGGGCTCCAGGAGGTCAGGCACATTCGCACCTTCGGTCCCCTGAGCCTCGCGGTGTGCACTTGTTCCCAGAAAGAGGGGTAGCCTTCCTCCGGATTACTAGGGACAAGGTACTCTGGGACCCCTCTCAGCCTAGCGGTCCTCAGCTGGCAGCTGGATGGGCCAGGATGCCATCCAGCCCCTGGTCCGTCCCTGGGTCTGCCGCGTGGCAGGATGCCCTGGATAGGGTCTGGGAGGGCCCGGGCCTGGGGTCCCCATCCCCCCGGCCTGCCCCACTTCCCGGTACAGTGGGGGTTCCGTTGTGCCCAGAGAGCCTGGCTGGGTTCAGG
Source organism: Lissotriton vulgaris (assembly GCF_964263255.1). NCBI lineage: Eukaryota > Metazoa > Chordata > Amphibia > Caudata > Salamandridae > Lissotriton > Lissotriton vulgaris. The sequence continues at coordinate 714,285,769 of NC_141691.1, forward strand.
AGCTGCGGCCGGGGCTCAGTCCAGGGTCCTGCTGCGTGGTAGGGTGTCCGTGATGGGGTCCGGAGGGCCCGGGAAAGCTTCTCCTGTGCTTCTGGGCCTGGGAACCCCGGCGGGATCCAGGGGCCCCGCTGGGCCCCGGGTGGGGTGCTCAAGCCCAGGGCCCTGTCCCCCGGCCTAGGGCCCTGTCCCCCGGCCTGCCGCACTGCCAAAGGTCCGGGACGGGGTTCCGTGGTGCCCAGAGAGCCTCCACATGCTTGGCTGGGTTCAGGAGCTCCGTCAGGGGCCCCTGAGGGCCCCTGGGAGGGTGGCCTCCCCACCCGGGGCTCCGTCCTGGGTCCAGCCGCGTAGCAGGGTGCCAGTGATGGGGTCCGGGGAGGCTTCTCCTGTGCCTCGGGCCTGGGAACCCCAGCGGGGTCCAGGGGCCCCGCTGGGCTCCGGGTGGGTTGCTCTGGCCCAGGGCTCTGGCCCAGGGCTCTGTCCCCCGGCCTAGGGCCCTGTCCCCCGGCCTGCTGCACTGCCAAAGGCCCAGGAAGCCTCCCCGTGCTTGGCTGGGTTCAGGAGCTCCGTCCGGGGCCCCTGAGGGCCCCTGGGAGGGTGGCCTCCCCACCCAGGGGTCCGTCCTGTGTCCTTCTGCATGGCAGGGGGCCTGGGACGTTGTCCAGAGGGCCCAGAGTAGGCTTCCCCTGCGCCTCCGGGCCTGGGAGCCCCGGCTGGGTCCAGGGGCCCTGCCGGGCCCTGGGTTGCATGCTCGAGCCCAGGGCCCTGTCCCCCCGCCCTGCCGCACCGCCAAATGCCCGGGACAGGGGTTCTGTAGTGCCCGGGGAGCCTCCCCTTGCTCGGCTGGCTTCAGGAACCCCGTCCGGGGCCCCTGAGGGCCCCGGGAGGGTGGCCTCCCCACCCGGGGCTCTGTCCTGGGTCCTGCCACGCGGCAGGGTGCCTGGGACGGGGTCCTGAGGCTCCAGGCGGCTTCCCTTTCGTGCCCGGCCATCTGGTCGCCCAGATCCCCTCGGCTATCTGTTTGCCCGGATCCCATCAGCCATCTGGTCGCCCGCAATGCTTTCTTGTGCAGAATTGCAAATTTTGCAATTTCGCGAGTGCAAGATTGTTGCTGCCCGCCGCTACGTGTTCGCAATTGTTTACTCCCGCGATGCGTGATCACGAGCCTTTATGACGTACTCGCATTGACAAACTCTCGCTGTGCAAGGTGGCGGGCGCGATGACGTAATCGCGGTCGACAAACTCCCGCGGGATCACGCAGCAAGATCCAAAATGGTGCAGCACACGCAAACATGGAGTAAAACAACTCTTCAAACGTTGAATGACGGTAAGTGAACGTCGGGCGCCGCAATATTGTATTTGTCAAGCACGACCAAGCAAAAAAATCTGCTGCGTGTGAATTTGCGAAATTTCGGCAAATTCGCGAGGATTCGCGGATCGCAAATTTGCCGAAAAATCCGCAAATTCCGCGAGCGGAACTGATTTTACGCCCATTCTTAGTGTCCAGACAGCTTCCCTTTCGTGCCCGGCCATCTGGTCTACCAGATCCCCTCGGCCATCTGGTCGCCCGGATGCCCTCGGCCATCTGGTCGCCCGCAATGCTTTCCTATGGGGCGACCAGATGGCCGGACTTCCCTGGAAGTCCCGATGAGGTGCTATTCACCTCCCGGATCCCAGCAAGGGCTCCAGGAGGTCGGGTACTTTTGCGCCTTGGGTCCCCCGAGCCTCGTGATGCGCACTTTTTCCCAGAAAGAGGGGTAGCCTTCCTCCGGATTACTAGGGACAAGGTACTCTGGGACCCCTCACGGCCTAGCAGTCCTCAGTCCTTAGCCGGTAGCTGGCTGGGCCAGGATGCCGCCCCAGCCCCGGGTACATCCCTGGGCCTGCCGCGTGGCAGGAAGCCCTGGATGGGGTTCAGGAGGGCCCGGGGAGGCGTCCCCTGTGCCTCCGGGCTCCTGGCTTGAGAGCCCGGAGGTGCTCTTGGCCTTGTCCCCCGGCCTGCCACGCTACCAAAGGCCCGGCACAGGGTTCAGTGGTGCCCCGGGAGCCTCCCCTTGCTCGGCTGGGTTCAGGAGCTCCGTCCAGGGCGCTCCGTCAAGGGCCCCTGAGGGGCCCGAGGAGGGCGGCCTCCCCACCCGGGGCTCCGTCCTGGGTCCTGCCGCATGGCAGGGTTCCTGGGACAGGGTCTGAAGGGCCCGGGGTAGGCTTCCCCTGCACCTCCAGGCCTGGGAGCCCCGGCTGGGTCCAGGGGCCTCACAAGACCCTGGGTCGGGTGCTCGGGCTTAGGGCCCTGTCCACCCAGCCTGCGGCACTGCCAAAGGCCCGGGACCGGGGTTCCGTGGTGCCCGGGGAGCCTCTCTTTGCTCGGCTGGCTTCAGGGGCCCTGGGGAGGGTGGCCTCCCCACCCGGGGCTCTGTCCTGGGTCCAGCCGTGTGGCAGGGTACCCGGGACGGGGTCCGGAGGGTCCAGGCTTCCCTTTCGTGCCCGGCCATCTGGTCGCCCAGATCTCCTCGGCCATCTGGTCGCCCGCAATGCTTTCCTATGGGGCGACCAGATGGATGGACTTCCCTGGAAGTCCCGATGAGGTGCCATTCGCCTCCCGGATCCCAGCCAGGGCTCCAGGAGGTCGGGCACGTTCGCGCCTAGGGTCCCCTGAGCCTCGCGGTGCGCACTTGTTCCCAGAAAGAGGGGTAGCCTTCCTCCGGATTACAAGGGACAAGGTACTCTGGGACCCCTCTCGACCTAGCGGTCCTCAGCCGGCAGCTGGACGGGCCAGGATGCCGCCCCAGCCCCGGGTCCATCCCTGGGCGTGCCGCGTGGCAGGAAGCCCTGGATGGGGTCTGAAAGGGCCTGGGGAGGCATCCCCTGCGCCTCCGGGCTGAAGGCGGGGGCCAGGGGCCTGGCCAGGCCCTGGGTCGGGTGCCCCGGCTCCGGGCCCCATCCCCCGGCCTGCCGTACTGCCAAAGCCGGGAACGGCGTTCCGTTGGCCCGGGGAGCTTCCCCTTGCATGGCTGGGTTCAGGAGCTCTGTCCAGGGGCCTCTGAGGGGCCCCGGGGAGGGTGGCCTCCCCACCCGGGGCTCCGTCCTGGGTCCTGCCGTGAAAGCAGGGTGCCTAGGACGGGGTCCGGAGGGCCCCGGGTAGGCTTCCCCTGCGCCTCTGGGCCTGGGAGCCCGGCTTGGTCCAAGGGCCCGCCGAGCCCCGGGTCGGGTGCTCGGGCCCTGGGCCCTGGGCCCTGTCCCCCAGGCCCGCTGCACTGCCAAGGGCCCGGGTCGGGGTTCTGTTGCACCCGGGCAGGCCTCCCGTGCTCCTCAAGGTGTCCGGAGGCCCCGGGTTGGAGGGCCTGTCGGGGCCTCCTGGCGGCCTCCATGGCTGGGGCCCAGCTGGGGCCTTGGGCCTCCGGTCTGCCATGCCCTGGCGCCCGCTCACTCCTTGGTTGGGGCACAGGGTGTCCAGTAAGCATGGGTGAATTTTGCGAATTCGCGATCAGCAAATTTGCGGGTTTGAGAACTCGCAATTCGCAAAATTTGCGAATTCATGTGTATTTGCGAATTTTCTGTTTTTGCCACTTTGCGTTTCGACACATGCTTTGTGGTTTCTTCAGGACAAGTTCAGCGAGATACTCTAAACATGTGAAAAGGAAAATTTTCTGAAGTAAAAAGGTTTCAGGATGTAGAGATGTGGACTTCATCTTATTTGCTTCTATGTGCGAAGTCGACACAAAACAATTCTTTTATTCACAAAGCATGTGTCGAAACGCGTCAACAGGAATTAGCTTTTACAATTAATTTCGGGAATCATCAATGTGTTCATATTTCCCTGATTACTGTATAATCTTTACATTGAAGATTTGTCCTTTTAAACAAACTTCCCCCTTTTTTTTTTTACTATGTGTATTATTGAATATGTTCATATCAATTTTTATGAATGCAATTACATTTCTCATGTTATCATATAATATTTTTCTTTGAGTCTTTTTTCTCCTTATGCTGTTTTTACCTTCTTTTATACTTGTTTCTGCCAATTAATTTGTTTTTTATTTTGCCTGGGCTTTTACCCTTGCACATGATTGCTTTACCCTGACCTACGAAATTTATCCCATTCAGGGGGTCCTTGTTGCTTTACCATAAGTTTACGTTCATATTGCAGGCACCTCAGCTGCTTTCGGGCCTTAAAAGAATGGTTGAAATGTGTGCACATTCTTCGGCAGGTGGTCAGTAACTCGCACACTGGACTTTCTTCACTCAAGAATGTTTTAACAACCAGGTTTATACAGTGCGCCAAACACGGCACTCTGAAATAGTTACCCTTATCCATGGCCTTAACTACATTGGCGCCATTATCCGTGGAAACATAACCAATCATGCGTTTTCTTGGGGACAGCCATTGAAATACCTTTGTGTTAAACTCACGCAAAATGTTTTCTCCTGTATGATTTTTTTCCATGGCAAAGTGTTGCATGTTTCCGAGCAGCTTTATAAACTTTGTCCGGGTCAAAACCTGCGGTTACCTTTGCTTTAACCCCTGAAAAAGAGACCCAGTGTGCAGTGATGCACATGTAATCAATGGCTTGGCAACTGGTCCACATGTCTGTTGTCAGATGTATAGTGTGAACCGCACTCTTCTGCAAAGCTGCCCCAATCACCTCCAGCACATCTTCATGCAGTGCTGGAACCGCAACTCTGGCAAAATAGAACCGGCTAGGAACCTTCCATTTAGGGCAGAGCGTTGCCATAATTCAAGAAAACCCACCCCTTCCACAAAAGCAAAAGGGAGAAGGTCCAGCACTCGCCTTTTAGCCAGCTTAGTGTTATACAGACGCATCATTGGGTGGTTGCGTTCAAATGGCGCATCTGAAAACAACATGCTTCTAATGGTGGGATGGACCATTTTACGGGATGATGATGAGTTCTTCGACCCAGTTACGCTCGGTGATGATGAACTTTTTCGCATTGGTGTCTCACTCTCTCCCACAATCTTAGTGTGGCTCATATATCTTGCAGGGGGTGTGCTGCTGACAGGGGTACTGGGTGTAAGTGAAGAAATGTTTGACGTTTCTTCCTCCTCGTCATCATCAGATGAAACATCAACGGATACAATTTGTTGACTTGCAATTCGGGCTGCCTTGATCTCCTTTAGGTGCGCATGCCATTTGACAGTGTGCTGTCTCTCAAGATGACCTCTCTGGCCTCCGGTACCATAGTTGGTACCAAGCTTACCACGACTAACTCGAAGCTTACAAATGGTACAAATGGCTATGTTTCCCCTTGTTGGGCTAACACTAAAGAAGTCCCAAACGGCGGACTTCAAATGTCTGTGGGAGGGCGGAGGAGGCGATACTGGGAATGCTAATGCCAGATGAAGTGGAGGATGTGTTTTGTCAAAATTTACTACGTTGTGCACTTACAGCACCACTGATTGAGGAAATGGAGGTCGAGGTGGATGGAGGTCCCTTCTGGCGAGAAAATATGGAAGCGGTAGGTGGTGGTGTACTAGTTAACTGCATTGGTGGTGGTCCCATTGCCATGTCGCCAACAACACGCTCAGCAGCATTTCGGGCTAGGGTAAAAATGTCTTTTTGCTGCGTGCCCCCTGAGGCTGCCGTGACGTCTATGATGATTGCGTCGTCGTCGTTTGAGTATTCATCAGCAGGAGTATACGCCACTTCTTGTTCAGTGTCATCATCACACTCCATAACTATGAGACTTTCGGGGACCTTCCTTTTACGTTTAGCTACCTTTGTCAGATCATGGTGAGCCTCACTTTAAGACGGCCGTGGTGGTTCCCAATTTTCATCCATATCAACAGAAGGAAGGGGGCTTGAAGAAGATGTAGACACCATCCTTGATCTTTTCCTTGCTAGGGATCTGGAAGACAATGAATGATCAGGAGGAGTGGCTTCCTTAAATGATACCCTGGCTTGAATGTTGATTCCCTGATGTGCCCCTACTTCGGGAGGAACAACTATTGTGGGCACTTGTGCCGCTCCATGCACCTCTGCTTGCGCATCTTCTTGCGCCGCCTCTCCTTCCACATGTGCTTAGGCTTGTACTTGCACATGTGGTTGTTGTTGCGGCTGTGGTTGTTGAACACTCGTCAGATGAGTTACAACAACCTGTGTTGATTGAGGGATGCTGCTACTTTCTTGCGATGAGCCAACATCACTGGTCGATCATGATTGAACAACTATACTGGCTGCCTCTGCAGCACTCAAGGGCTTGGACTTAAGTTGGCGTGGTGGTGGTGGCACTGAGACCAATGGAGCAGGGGTGCTGCTCCCAGCTTGGTCCCCAGCAGACCCCGCTGCTGCTGCAGGCGTACTTTTTTTTCCCAAAAAATGCGGCGGTCGGCACACCAGTCTCCTTGGTAAGTGGCACCACTTGCTTCTTCTGCTCCTTACTGGCAACTTTCTTGCTAGAGGAGCTACGGGCAACTTTTTTTGGGGCCATCTTCTTCAGATGTCAGAACAGCAGGCCGCAGTTGCACAAGTTGCAGAGTTGTCTGTGGCCACACGTGACATTGTGCTGCACACACCGCAGCAGGACTTGTTCCTGGCATTGATGAGGAACGATGAGTCTGATGATTCGTCTTTCTGCACCTAAAAGCAAACGAAGCCAGAGGAACATCAGTTAAATAATTGTTGCATATGTAGCGCTTCAATTAATAGTTTTCAAGTAATCATTTTTATTATACCCACCCCCCAAAATGAAAAGACCAATAAAATGCACCACTGACAGAGTACCCCTGGGCATAATGGATGAAAGCATGGCAGACTGGGCGCAGGCCTATGGCACAACAAAGCACACTGCCTGGCTTCAAAATGGCCACTAGACCCCCACCACATGGCCAGGCCCTGCCTCTACCAGTCCTCAAAATGGCCCCCACCCACATGGACAGGCCCCATCAACACCCCAAAAAATCAAAAAACACACAAAAATCACCACAATACAATGCCATCTATGCCCTCCATGATGTTTACATTAACGAGACCCCACAGAAAGACTCAGTCAATGCACCACTGAGAACCCCTGGGTAAAAGGCCACAACAACTGCCCAAAAACCGAAAAACGCACAAAAATCACAACAATCTAATGCCATCCATGCCCTCAATCATGTTCAAATTCAAGACACCCCACAGAAACACTAGGCCCATGCACCACTGAGTACCCCTGGGCATAATGGATGAAAGCATGGCAGACTGAGTGCAGGCCTATAGCACAACAAAGCCAACTGCCTGGCTTCAAAATGGCCCCTAGACCCCCACCACATGGCCAGGCCCTGCCTGTACCAGTCCTCAAAATGGCCCCCACCCACATGGACAGGCCCCATCAACACCCCAAAAAATCGAAAAACACACAAAAATCACCACAATCCAATGCCATCCATGCCCTCCATGATGTTTACATTAAAGAGACCCCACAGAAAGACTCAGTCCATGCACCACTGAGTACCCCTGGGCAAAAGGCCCCCACAACAGCCAAAAAAAATCGAAAAACACACAAAAATCACAACAATCTAATGCCATCCATGCCCTCAATCATGTTCAAATTCAAGACACCCCACAGAAAGACTAGGCCCATGCACCACTTAGTACCCCTGGGCATAATGGATGAAAGCATGGAAGACTGGGTGCAGGCCTATGGCACAACAAAGCACACTGCCTGGCTTCAAAATGGCCCCTAGACCCCCACCACATGGCCAGGCCCTGCCTGTACCAGTCCTCAAAATGGCCCCCACCCACATGGACAGGCCCCATCAACACCCCAAAAAATCGAGAAACACACAGAAATCACCACAATCCAATGCCATCCATGCCCTCCATGATAATTACATTAAAGAGACCACACAGAAAGACTCAGTCCATGCACCACTGAGTACCCCTGGGCAAAAGGCCCCAACAACAGCCCAAAAATCGAAAAACACGCAATAATCACCACAATCCAATGCCAATTATGGCCTCAATCATGTTCAAATTCAAGACACCCCACAGAAAGACTAGGCCCATGCACCACTGAGTACCCCTGAAAATAATGGATGAAATCATGGCAGACTGGGTGCAGGCCTATGGCACAACAAAGCACACTGCCTGGCTTCAAAATGGCCCCTAGGCCCCCACCACATGGCCAGGCCCTGCCTGTACCAGTCCTCAAAATGGCCCAAACCCACATGGACAGGCCCCATCAACACCCCAAAAAATCGAAAAACACACAAAAATCACCACAATCCAATGTCATCTATGCCCTCCATGGTGTTTACATTAAAGAGACCCCACAGAAAGACTCAGTCCATGCACCACTGAGTACCCCTGGGCAAAAGGCCCCAACACCACCCAAAAAAATCAAAAAACACACAAAAATCACCACAATCCAATGCCATCCATGCCCTAAATGATTTTGAAATTCAACAAAACAGTTGTATCATGCACCCATAACTAACCCTGTTCCTACTGGATACTGAGGCTACCCACAATATATTTTATTTTCTGTTCTGAAAAAGTTCCAAAATTGTAGTTGCAGCAACTGTAATGCCCCAAACAAACAACATCAACTTACTTGTGAAATTTCTAATCCAAAAGTGATCGAAAGAAAGTCAAAAAGGCCTCAAATCCAAATATCCATCAGCATCCACAAAAAGTAATCCTTCCAGGTCAAGATCCAAATCAAAGTGACCAGGACATGAACAAAGCACTGGGAGGAGACTGCTGGACAGGAACAGGAAGTTGGAGACTCTGGGGCACTTCCTTCCTCCTATCCCCCCCCCCCAAAATGGACTCCTTGCAAAAAAAAGTGCAGGCAAATGTCAACTTGAGGAGTTATTCTGATAAAAATCATCATTTTCAGAAGGTTTATGCTGGCTGCTGGTGGATTTCTTGTGCAGAATTGCAAATTTAGCAATTTTGCGAGTGCAAGATTGTTGTTCCCTGCCGCTTCTACGTGTTCGCAATTGTTTACTCCCGTGATGCGTGATCACGAGCCTTTATGACTGTGCAAGGTGACGGGCGCAATGACGTAATCGCAGTCAACAAACTCCCGCGGGATCACGCAGCAAGATCCAAAATGGTGCAGCACACGTAAACATGGAGAAAAACAACTCTTCAAATGCTGAATGACGGTAAGTGAATGCCGCGCGCCGCAATATTGTATTTGTCAAGCGCGACCAAGCAAAAAAATCTGCTGCGTGCGAATTTGCGAATTGTCGGCAAATTCGCGTGAATTTGCAGATCGCGAATTTGCCGAAAATCTGCAAATTCCGCGAGCGGAACTGATTTTACGCCCATGCTTAGTGTCCAGACAGCTTCCCTTTGATGCCCGGCCATCTGGTCTCCCAGATCCCCTCGACCATCTGGTCGCCCGGATCCCCTCGGCCATTTGGTCGCCCGCAATGCTTTCCTATGGGGCGACCAGATGTCCAGACTTCCCTAGAAGTCTCGATGAGGTGCCATTTGCCTCGGGGATCCCAGCGAGGGCTCCAGGAGGTCGGGTACTTGGCCGCCTTAGGTCCCCTCTGTTACCTCGTGTGCACGGATTACTAGAAAGGGGGGTAATTAACCTCCGGATTACTAGGGAGAGGGTCAGTCAGACCTCCGTGAGGTCTTGCGATTCTGAATCAGGGGAAGGCAGGACCCGGTGTCGTAATTTGACAATGATCGGGTTAGCGTTAAGCTTTATCTACACATTACTCCCTTATCTTGACTATAGTTGTTAAACGTCATTTTGTATGTTACGGCGGCCATTTCAGAGAATGCGTCGCCTCGTGGTCAGCATTCCCCTTTGTCCTTCCTCTATACCACTGACCACTCGAGTTTGCCCAGCAACAGGCTATTTTTAGTAATGGTCAAGCCCGTACATGCGCAGTTCAGACTGACCAGTCATCACTTAGGAATGTTCCGCCAAACTGACCAGTGGTGTTGTAGCCCCTCCCATGAGTTGGCTTTGTTCCAAAAATGACCATATATGTACTTAAAACTCTGTAACTATGTACCTCCCATCTTTTTATGTCTGTAAAACTGTATAAAAGAACGACTTACACCGATGTTCGGTGTGATACTTCTTGCATTGCCGAAGGGTGCTGTAGGAATGTACCACCACCCCATGGGGTCTTAATAAACTTGTCTTTTGCATTTTCTAGTTTCCGTGCCAACAGTTCTTATGGTGTAGAGGGTATTCTGAGGAGTATGTAGGCCTGTTGAACCCAATACCACAAATTGGCGACCACGAAGGGACTCATCGGTGACTCGGATGCCCGAAGGAGAGGTCGTGACGAAGGATTGGAAACTCGCCATGGACGCGTACGCTGCCACTGAGTGACCCGAGTCTTGGCACCCACGGTGTTTTCTTCCCTTCCTTCTGATCTGACCTTCCAGGTGGCGCCGGTCCCCGACAGAGATCCTGCTCGTCTGCGTTGTCATAAAGTGCCGGTTTGGCTGATTTGATCAAAGACCTTGGCAGTTGGAACCTGGATATCTGAGATTTTGGTAAGAATTGTGATTGGTAAGGTAGTCTGCGGACGCTTACTGTGGTTCTATGAATATGAATATGTTTTGAGTTAGCTAACATTTGGTTCTATGATTTGACTTATATGTGCAGTGCACTTCACATAGGCAGGCATGTAGAGATGTTTCTCTAATTTTGATTGTGTTTTGAGCGGCACATTTTGTGTGAAGTACAGTAAGTGCCATTTTTGCGGTATCACGTTTTCGTGATACTTTTTGAACATGCCTGTTTTAAGCACACTCCGAGGAATGTGCTGTCTTGGGAATGGTACCACGTATCGACTAAACGAATCTCAGCCGGCTCCCCCAGAGGGGACACCCAATCGTGAAATTTATATTAAATTTGGCCTTCCCCCTATATTGTATAGTAAATTATGGAACAAATACACCAAGTCTGATCCCGAGTTGCAATGGCCACTACATGGGTCGTTTGATTTACGAAAGGTTCAGTTTGTGGAGCAATGTTTGTTTCAGCGCAGGTCTAGACAAGATATGTTTGACTGTGTACGAATGTGGGAGAAAGCAGTGCATGAACGAATGAAGCGTGAGATTGCCTTGGCGGAAAAAGAGCAGCGCAAGGCTGCTCGAGATAAAGCTTTACAGCTGGAGGAGAAGGAGTTGCAGGAGAAGAAAGAGAGGGAGGGACGGGAACGTAATTTACAAACAAGCGGTCAATTCCCTATTCGACGTTCGCTTTATCCGGTCCTTACTAATGAAGTTGATGATTTTTCATTATTAGATCGGTCTCCGCCTCCGTATGTTTTGCCTACGGCTCCGGACGAGGATTTGGGCGACGAAGATCGAGATAGTACGAGTACGAGGTTAACTGCTGGTAAAGCTGCGGATTTGCGCAGTTTCGCTAGGAAACTGAATTTGAATAAAATAACTATGTCAGAGATTAATGTTGAAAGGAATAAGTGGTCAGAACGAGAACAGTTGTATTTCTTAAGTACTTTTGCAGACGAAGTTGTTGAACGATTTCGTAAGAATTCAGATGATCTAGAACCTAAGGATATATCAGTACACCATGAGAATATGCGTAAAGGTCTATTTGTTATTTCAGATGCGGATGCTTTTTTCCAACGATTGGTCCAGCTACGGGATGAGGCGTCCAGATTGCGGGAAGCACGAAAAGCATCATAGAAGGTCGACGGAGCAATCCAAAGAGTGTTCTATCTTTGGAGCAGATAAGAGTTCTAAAGTGCATGTTATGCCTATGCGTGAAGCTGCACCTTTGTATGTTCCCCCTAAAGGGCAAGGTAACAGTGATGATAAATTGTCTGGGGATGCAAAAGGGTATTTTATATATAATTGGGTGTATACGCCTTGGAATAGAGCGGATGTTATGGCATTGAAAAACGCTTTACCTGATCCCCGTAAAAATCCGGCAGCTTTCTATGAAGGAGTGGAGGGGGCTATTTCTTCCTGTGTTATGACACTAGTTGATATAGATCTTTTCTTTGGATTAATACTCCCCCCTGATATGTGGAGAGCGATCCGTAAGTTTGATTATCAGACGATTTTAGGAGCAGACTGGAAAACTATAGGCCAAGCTGATTTAGACAGGGAACCTGCATGTAAGCCTTGTCAGTTAATTCTCGATCTCCCAACAGCTATTCTGAACAAATTAAAAACACTTGTTCCCCCTAAAAAAATTGATTGGACTATGTTAGCTTCATGCAAACAGAAACAGGATGAGTCGGTGTCTGATTTCTTCTCACGTTTCGAAGAAGCGTTTCATGATTACAGTGGGCAATTATTAACAGATGATACGGGTAGGCATCTGTTCGTCGACAAGTATGTGGCTAATCTCCTACCGGAGATTGCAAAGCGATTGAAAACTAGTGAAAGTTCCTGGACCACGGCGACCCCTGCGTCTTTGTTAACTATGGCTCAGTATTATGAGCGGCAGGAATTAGAGGCTAAAGAAAGTATTGATAAGAAAGTGAAGGAGTTAAAGACTAAGGTGATGTTGGCTCAGGTTCGTGGCGCGCAGTCGAGAGGAAACGATAGAAACAGGCGAGGAGGGGGTAATACGTCGTATGGTCATACTGACATTGCTGAGGACCAATGTGCGTATTGTAAAGAGTTTGGGCATTGGGCTGAAGATTGTCCGGTGCTTCGTGAGCAACGTAGCCAGCGTGGTCGAGGAGGTGGAAGGACACGGAATAGTTATTCGGGAGCGAGAGGTGGAGGAAGTGATCGTGGTAGGTTTGAGGCGAGGGGTCATGGTCAGGATGAAAGTAACACTTTCGATCGACGGAACCAGTACCAGATATCAGAGGGTGAGAATGTGGAGAGTCAGGATTATGTGCTTGCATAGGATTGCGTAGGATGGGGTGTGGAATTGGTTGAAGTGCCAGTAGATCAAAGAGGTCCATATGTATCAGCGGGCGTTTTGGGTTCTACTGATCAGTTTTTAGTTGACACAGGAGCTACTCGTAGTGCTTTGTCTAAAAACTTGGTTCCAAGGGCTCCCCTGTCTGGGGAAACGATTACATGTACAGGGTTTGATGGCACACCCTCTCCAAGCCCATTGTCACAACCTCTTGCATTTTGCATTGATACATTTTTTGGTCTGTGCCCATTCTTATTGTCGCCTCATACCCCAGACAATATTATGGGCATAGATTTGCTCAAATATTTTCGAGCAACAATACGCTGCGCTCCTGAATTTTGAATGATAATTATCCTGACGCAGGAAGACTATGTACCATGCAGGACATTGAAGCGCTAGCCTCTCTCCCACACACGTTATGGGCGACATCGGATACGGATGTGGGACAGATGCTTATCCCGCCTATTCGAGTAACTGTTAAGGAGGGAGCGTCTTTGCCACGTGTGCCTCAGTATAAGATATCTAGAGAAGGTGAAATTGCCCTGACGCACATTGTTCAGGATTTGATTATTGCAGGAGTAGTGGAGGAAGTTCCCTACAACGTCTGTAACAGCCCGATTCTTCCGATCCTCAAGAAAGATACTGACGACAAGGTTTATCGATTTATTATTGATTTGAGAGAAATAAACAAAATTGTAGTGCCCCAGTACACGGTGGTGTCTGATATCACCACCTTACTTACTTTGGTCCCCCCCACTGCCACTACCTTCTCTGTCATTGACCTTAAGAATGCCTTCTTTTCTATTCCCATCCATCCCGACAGCAGATATCTATTTGGCTTCACGTTGAATAATAAATCGTATAGATTTTGTCATGTTCCTCAAGGCTATACAGAAAGTCCTAGCATTTATAGCCAGGCTTTAAAAAGACAGCTTGATTCCTTTGAATTGCGATCTGGAGTAGCTCTTATCCAGTATGTTGATGATCTTTTACTGGCTGCGGATACATGTGCGCGGTGTGAGGAAAGTACTCTTGCTTTGCTCTCTTTTCTTTCTCAGAACAATCACAAAGTTCCTAGGAAAAAGTTACAATATTGTAGACCAAAGGTGACCTACCTCGGTCATCTTTTGTCTAAGGAGGGACGTGCATTAACATCTGATCGAATTCAAGCAATCTTAGATACACCAGTCCCCCGCACTCAGAGAGATGTGCGTGCCTTCATAGGATTAACGTCCTTCTGTAGACAGTGGATAATGGGGTTTTCGCACATTATAAAACCTTTGTTAGCGTTACTGTCTAAAACTACACCAATGCCCCTTGAATGGACAGATGAATGTCAGAATGCTTTTGAACAATTGAGACAGGCCCTTTGTTCTGCACCAGTGTTAGGTACACCAGATTACACAAAGATTTTCACGTTGTATGTGCACGAGAAAGATGGGTGCGCATTGTCGGTGTTAGTGCAGACACACGGGGATAAGCAGAGGCCCTGCGCATACTTTTCGGCCATTCTTGATCCTGTAGCACGAGGATTACCTGGGTGTTTCCGAGCAGTTGCAGCAACAGCAGTAGCTATACGACAGAGCGAGGGAATAGTTTTGTCACACAAACTGTTGGTGTTAGTTCCCCATGCGGTAGATGCTCTGCTAAACCAAACAAAAACCCAGTATCTCACGAGTGCACGCTTAACAGAATATGAGCTTACACTTTTGGCGCCGCATATCACACTAAAGAGATGTGCTACCCTGAACCCTGCCACTTTATTGCCGTATCCGGTTGCGGAGGGCCAAGAGGAAGAACACCATGATTGTGTTTTCCTGACTGAAGTACAAACAAAGGGTCGTGTTGACTTACAGGATACGCCACTTCCAGATGTGGATGGGGAACTGTGGGTTGATGGATCGTGTTTAAGGCTGCCAGATGGTACAACTTCTGCAGCATATGCGATCACAACACTTAAGACAGTGGTAGAAACAGCACGAATACCACAGAAATCGGCACAAGCAGCCGAGTTAATAGCTTTGACAAGAGCCTGCGAATTGAGTGCTGGCTTATGTGTGAATATCTACACAGGCAGCCGGTACGCCTTCGGAGTAGCACATGATTTTGGCCTACTCTGGAGAGAGCGTGGATTTTTGACTTCGCATGGAGTGCACATTATGCACGGAGAGCTAGTGCGTGATCTCTTGAATGCGTTGCTTTGTCCAAAGAAAGTGGCGATAATCAAATGCAGTGCACATAAAAAGATCACTGACAAAGTGGGACAAGGCAATGCTTTTGCGGGCAGTATAGCAAGACAAACGGCTATGTCACGAAATGACTCTCCAATGTATGTGGTGAAGTCGCAGGCTGAGCGATGGCATGATGCTAGAGCGGAGATATTAGACATTCAGAAATCAGCGACTGAAGCAGAACTTGCAACCTGGGCAACAGAGGGAGTGCTGGATGATGAGGGTTGTTGGAGCAGTAAAGATATGGAGCGATGGAAATTGCCTGCAGCTTACTTGCAAGTGATGGTCCAGATGACACATGGGTTGGCACATGTTGGAGCTCTTGCAATTACTCGATTGCTAACGCGAGTTTGGGAGCATCCTGAGATTGCCAATACGGCCAAGAGAGTAGTACAGACCTGTCTGATATGTTTACAGCACAATCCTGCAAAAGGGACGCATACTCCGAAAGGAGGGTTCGTTCCACCCACTGCACCGTTTGAAGTACTGCAAATGGATTACATCCAGCTTGAACGTTGCAATAACCTTAAGTATGTCTTAGTGGTGGTGTGTGCTTTCAGCAAATGGGTTGAGGGGTTCCCCACGAAGGATAATACAGCGTTGACAACAGCTAAGGTTTTGCTCAAGGAGTACTTCCCTCGATACGGCGTTTGCAAATTTTTGTGGAGCGACAATGGTCCTCATTTTGTTGGGAAAATTGTACGTGTTGAAGGGATTGGGAATCCAGCAGAAGTTTCATGCTGTGTTCCATCCTCAGTCAACAGGTCTTGTTGAACGGTATAATGCTACTCTGAAACTAAAGCTAGCAAAGATCGTGGCATCCACGTCTTTGAAATGGCCGGATGCCTTGCCTTTGGCATTACTATCTATCAGATCAGTGCCCCATTCCCTAACTGGCCTCACACCTTATGAAGTGGTGTTTGGAAGGCCTATGAACATATGGGGAGTTCCTAAGCCTCGATTGTTACATGATGTGCCTTGTATAATGATGAACGATTATTTGGCACGATTAACAAATGATTTACCTTCTATTCATCAACAGGATCGAGAAGCGCTTCCTGACAATTCCATTGGAGAGGCTCACAATCTTCGTCCTGGGGATCATGTCATGATCCGCTCCTTCGAGAGGACGAACAGCTTGGAACCGAGGTGGCGTGGCCCCGAGCAGGTGTTGCTCGCAACTCGAACGGCTGTGCGAGTTACCAACAGGAAGCGGTGGGTGCACTCTACTCACTGCCGTCGTGTCTCTCCGGATCTGGTGAGCCCAACTGCGCTGTCTGACTACCGAGATATCTTGGACGAGGAAAAAAGCCCCGCTGTAACGTCTGTCGAATCGGAGGGAGCCTTCCCGGACCACACTGTTTCTGGATGAGAAATATACAATCTACGGGCACGATAAAAAGTTTTTTTGGTGCGAGACTGGTTGAGTTACCGCTCTGGGGTTTGTGAAACGGAATCCGGGAAGATCAAGGGGGGGGATCTGTTCTGCCAAGTGTAGCGACACCCGTCTTGAATCCCGGAGAAGAAACCAACGGCTACCTCGGAGCTCAGCACTCATATTTTTCTTTTTTTAGTTGTGTCTTTGAGACATTTTGAACTTTGAACTATGACGTCTTCTGCAGCACGAGACAAAGGAATTCTTGGTGCTGTATTATTTGTACTGACAATTGTTGTGATAGCTGTGATAGCCTGGGTAGTAGAACTTGTGGTGCCTGTGCGAGAAAATTGTTGCCGACTACCCCGGCTCCATCTGAACATTTCCATTTCACTCTACCGTATCATGAAGAGCGGCACCGACAGACTTATTTGAACAATAGTTTTATTCAGATTCTGCATCACACTCACAATATGACGAACACGTCTAACTGCTGGGTATGTGGGATGTTGCCTGGACATCAGAAGAAAGGGGGCACACCGCTTATCCCACTCCCGTTTTCTCATAATGGGTCTTGCAATGCCTGGTACACCCTCCTATTCACCTTGCGATGGCCAACAAAAGGGGGCTGCTTTTTCGTCTCAATAAAATTTGTTTTAATGACCGAGATGGCTATCCGCAAGCTGAAGGAACTAAGTTTGAATGGGAGGAGTACTGCCCCGATAATATGTCAGCACCACGTGTCTACAGTAATCATCGAAGTGTCAACATGTCCAATTCTCATGTTATAAATGTTATTGATACTAAAGCTGATCTCTGTGTACGTAATAAAGGTACCATCCCAGTTGGCAGAAGTGAATGTAACATCACTCTCACCTTTGATACTCCGAATGGCATTTCATTTGTGGCCTCCCGAAATACGCACTTCATATGTGGTAATAAAGGTTATCATCGTCTCCCTTTAGGATGGTTAGGAACATGTTATATATCTTTTGTATTGCCCCCTGTGTTTATTGCCCCGCCCATGTACCATAATAATTACATCCTCTATCACGATTTTATATTGAATAGGGTTAAAAGAGCAGTAGTTCTTGATGAGATAGACCAAACGGACACTGCGTTGCAACAATATGTCGATTTCAATTTGGGCTTGTTTTCCTTTGTTGGAGCTGCTCTGAACAGCCGGAAAATACGACGGTTAACTCGTGTTGTAGAAGCTGTTGCCAACGATACTGCTTTTGCGTTAGGAAATCTAACTGAAGAGCTTCAGATATCTAGAATTGTAACGCTCCAGAACCGGATGGTTCTAGATATAGTCCTAGCTGACCGAGGGGGGCATGCCGTATTATCGGAAGTAGTTGTTGTGTTTACGTGCCAGATAATTCACCTTCTGTGTATGATGCCATATCCAAATTACATAAAATTGCTGCTGAGATACATCCTGATAATGGTACATGGACCTTTTCGGGGTGGTTTTGGTCAATGCTTAGTACATGGGGCTGGAAGTTACTGACGATTCTATGTATAATAATTGGGATATTATTCTTCTTATGCTTATGTATTCAGTGTGGCCCTGCATTATGTTCTCTGTGTCTATCTGTTTGTATTCCATCCAGACGAGCTTTTGCTAAACATGAACAAATGATTCATAAGGAAGTGGCCCAGATTATGTCTATCGATATAGAAGATGAGTATCCCAATTATGTCCATTATGAGGTAGCTTCAGCTAAACGCTAAAAGGGTCGTCTGTCGTAATTTGACAATGATCGGGTTAGCGTTAAGCTTTATCTACACATTACTCCCTTATCTTGACTATAGTTGTTAAACGCCATTTTGTATGTTACGGCGGCCATTTCAGAGAATGCGTCGCCTCGTGGTCAGCATGCCCCTTTGTCCTTCCTCTATACCACTGACCACTCGAGTTTGCCCAGCAACAGGCTATTTTTAGTAATGGTCAAGCCCCTACATGCGCAGTTCAGACTGACCAGTCATCACTTAGGAATGTTCCGCCAAACTGACCAGTGGTGTTGTAGCCCCTCCCATGAGTTGGCTTTGTTCCAAAAATGACCATATATGTACTTAAAACTCTGTAACTATGTACCTCCCATCTTTTTATGTCTGTAAAACTGTATAAAAGAAGGACTTACACCGATGTTCGGTGTGATACTTCTTGCATTGCCGAAGGGTGCTGTAGGAATGTACCACCACCCCATGAGGTCTTAATAAACTTGTCTTTTGCATTTTCTAGTTTCCGTGCCAACAGTTCTTATGGTGTAGAGGGTATTCTGAGGAGTATGTAGGCCTGGAGAACCCAATACCACACCGGGCCTGCCCGCCGGGGCCCCCAGGGGCCCGGGGATGCTACTGCCTCTCAGCCCCTTGCTGATGGTCGTTTTTCTCCGAGTTTTCTCAGGCAGTCCACTGTGAGGTCTGGTCATGCTGAGAGGGGGAAGGCAGCCCCGAGACCACCCACCGGGGCCCTCAGGGGCCCGGGATGCTCCTGCCTCTCAGCCCCTTGCCGATGGTCGTTTTTCTCTGAGTTTGCTCAGGCAGACCTCCGGCCGGTCCGGCCATGCTGAGAGGGGGAAGGCAGTCCTGGGGCCTGCCCGCTGTGGTCCCCAGGGGCCGGGGGATGCACCTGCCTCTCGGGCCTCTTGCCGATGGTCTTTTTTCTTGGAGTCTGCGTGCCCCGGCAGCAGGCATGCAGGGGATGCTAAGCCAGTGTACACCCCCTGAGCAGGGTGGCCTGCCAGGGGATGCCCCGGCTGTACTCTGATCGATTGGGCGCTCTCGGTCCATTTAGGGATGGACTGCTTGGCCAGCCTCGGCTGTTGTTTCAAGCAAAGAGCTTCCACCCTGCATGGACTGTCTGACTCTAGGGAGGGCCTGCCGCATGGTGGTTAGGTCGTTCACCCTACCCAGAAGAGCGAAGGCTGAGCGGCCCTGGCAGCTCTTGGCCCCCAGTGGTCTGACCCGAGCGGAAGGGGCAGGTGGTGCCAGGACCTCGGATGCTGCCTGGCTGGCAGGTCTGTGGGCCCTGTGTGCCACGCTGTCACCCCTCTCGGCCCAGCATGTTTCCACAGCAGCATGGAATGACTGTTCCAAGGGGTGCCGCTGCCGCCAGGCTCCGGCACCCCTGCGTCTCTCTCACACTGCGCCTCGGCCTGCCTTTCCCTCCCGGGGGAAATGGCTGGGCCTGCCGGTGCCCATGTGACCAGCGCACATCTCCACACGCCTCCAGTGAGCCCTCCTGCCCAGGTGAGTGGGCTCCTTCCCCTGACAGGCTTCCGAGAGATGGAGGTTGCACGAAGGTCGCCGGTCGGGGAGATGGGCACGCGGCTCCCACCCCGTTGTCAGGTGCAGCTACCTGGTTGATCCTGCCAGTAGCTTATGCTTGTCTCAAAGATTAAGCCATGCACGTGTAAGTAGACACGGCCGGTACAGTGAAACTGCGAATGGCTCATTAAATCAGTTATGGTTCCTTTGATCGCTCCATCTGTTACTTGGATTACAGTGGTAACTGCTTTGGTGATTCTAGATAACCTCTGGCCGATTGGAATGAGTACACTTTAAATCCTTTAACGAGGATCCATAGGAGGGCGAGTCTGGTGCCAGCAGCCGCGGTAATTCCAGCTCCAATAGCAAATATTAAAGTTGCTGCAGTTAAAAAGCTTGCAACGTTTACTTAAAAAAAATTAGTGTTCAAAGCAGGCCGGTCGCATGAATACGTCTGCTAGGAATAATGGAATAGGACTCCGGTTCTATTTTGTTGGTTTTCGGAACTGGGGCCATGATTAAGAGGGACGGACGGGGGGATTCGTATTGTCACGCTAGAGGTGAAATTCTTGGACCGGCGCAAGACGAACCAAAGCGAAAGCATTTGCCAAGAATGTTTTCATTAATCAAGAACGAAAGTCGGAGGTTCGAAGACGATCAGATACTGTCGTAGTTCCGACCGTAAACGATGCCTACTAGCGATCCGGCGGCGTTATCCCCATGACCCGCCGAGCAGCTTTCGGGAAACCAAAGTCTTTGGGTTCCGGGGGGAGTATGGTTGCAAAGCTGAAACTTAAAGGAATTGACGGAAGGGCACCACCAGGAGTGGAGCCTGTGGCTTAATTTGACTCAACACGGGAAACCTCACCCGGCCTGGACATGGAAAGGATTGACAGATTGATATCTCTTTCTCGATTCTGTGGGTGGTGCATGGCCGTTCTTAGTTGGTGGAGCGATTTGTCTGGTTACTTCCGATAATGAACGAGACTCCTCCATGCTAACTAGTTACGTGACCCCCAGTGGTCGGTGTCCAACTTCTTAGAGGGACAAGTGGCGTTCAGCCACACGAGATCGAGCAATGACAGGTCTGTGATGCTCTTAGATGTCCGGGGCTCACCCGGCTCAGTACGAGAGGAACCGCAGGTTCAGACATTTGGTGTATGTGCTTGGCTGAGGAGCCAATGGGGCGAAGCTACCATCTGTGGGATTATGACTGAACTCCTCTAAGTCAGAATCCCCCCTAAACTGTATCGATACCGCAGTGCCGTGGAGCCTCAGTTGGCCTGGGATAGCCGGCCTCTCTTGGGGGGCCGGTGCGTAGAGCCGCTCTCTTGGGGACCGGAGTGCGGATGGAAGGGGGCCGCCTCCATCACCCTTAGTGCACCGCATATTCGTGGGACACCCGGTGCAAAATCATTCGTAGATGACCTGATTCTGGGTCAGGGTTTCATAAGTAGCAGAGCAGCTACCTCGCTGCGATCTATTGAAAGTCATCCTCTGAGCCAAGCTTTTGTCTCTCCGTGCGTGGGGGCCCGCGGACGCCTCCCTACACCACATCCAGAGGTGGGTCCCTCTGCCGCCGGGCCGGCGGGAGGGACACGGAGGGGGTAACACGGGTCCGTGGGAGGCTGCCTCCACCACGTGCCCTTCGGCACGGGGGCCTCCCCCTCCTGTCCCTGCCCCACAGGGGTGCAGGGATGGGGGCCACCATCCCTTGCGGGTCAGCCGGGTGACCAGATGGCCCACTGCTCCCGGGCAGGGAGGTGAGGAGCAGCCACTCGGGGGAAGGAAGTGCCAGAGCTTCTGCCTTGGTGCACCTGGACCCCCTCGCCGGACTGCAAGGGCGACTGGGTATGACAGCCTCCCAGGCCATATGGGCGCTGGGTCATCCCGGGCCATCTGGTCGCCTGGCTGTGTGACCAGGCAGGGTGACCAGATTGCCCTGCGGGCTGGGTGACCAGATGGCCCTGCGGGCTGGGTGACCAGATGGCCCTGCGGGCTGGATGGCCAGATGGCCCTGTGGGCTGGGTGACCAGATGGCCCTGCGGGCTGGCCGCCGGGCTAACTCCAGCTTTTGTCCCTCCCCAGAGTTCTGTAAGCCTTATAGTCGAGAAAAATGGGCTCCCCGGGCAGGCAGTCAGGAGAGTGGACGTGGCCTGGGCTTAACCCTCCTTGGGTCCAGCCAAGGGTCCGTGCGCTGGGGACGGGGCTTCCAGGGAGGCTCTCCCCGGCCTGGCTAGGGTTCAGAAGGTGGGACCGGGCCCAGGGCTTGAGCTCTGTCCGTCCGGCCCCGGGATGCGTGATCCCCCTCATCCTGCAAGCCATCAGAGGGTCCGGGCGCTGGGGACGGGGCTCCACTGGGGTCCGGGGAGGCTCTCCCCGGTCTGGCTAGGGTTTGGAAGGTGGGACCGGGCCCGGGGCTTGAGCTCCGTCTGGCCGGGCCTGGGGTGCATGAGCCCCCGTCCTGTAAGCCATCAGAGAGTCCAGCTGCTGGGGACGGGGCTTCACCGGGGCCTGGGGAGGCTCTCCCCGGCCTGGATAGGGTTCGGTAGCTGGGACCGGGCCCGGGGCTTGAGCTCCGTCCTGCCGGCACCGGGGTGCGTGAGTCCCCCATCCCGCAAGCCATCAGAGTGTCTGGGCGCTGGGGACGGGGCTCCACCGGGGCCGGCCCCGGGGTACGTGAGACCCCGTCCTTCAAGCCATCAGAGGGCCCGGGCGCTGGGGACGGGGCTCCACCGGGGCCCAGGGAGGCTCTCCCAGGCCTAGAGGGTTCGGAAGCTGGGACCGGGCCTGGGGAGGCTCTCCCAGGCCTGGCTAGGGTTCGGAAGCTGGGACCGGGCCCGGGGCTTCAGCTCCGTCCGTCCGGCCCCGGGGTTCGTGAGCCCCCCCTCATCCTGCAAGCCATCAGAGAGTCCGGGTGCTGGGGACGGGGCTCCATTGGGCAGGCGGGAGCCTTCCAGCGGAGGCTCTGGGCAGGCAGATTGGCGTCATTTCGGTCCCGGCCATCTGGTCGCCCCCTCTCGCCTCGGCCATCTGGTCGCCCCCAATGCTTTCCTAAGGCGCAACCAGATGGCCGGCTTCCCTGGAAGTCCCGATTAGGTGCCATTCGCCTCCTGGATCCCAGGCAGGGCTCCAGGAGGTCAGGCACGTTTGCGCCCTGGGTCCCCTCTGTCACCTCGAGTGCACGGATTACAAGAAGGGGGATAATTTTCCTCCAGTTTACTAGGGGCAAGGGTATGCCCGGACACCCTCCTGGGGCTGGTGGTTCCCTGCCGGGGACCAGATTGGCTGTCTTCCCGGGCAACACCTCCCAGGCGTCTGGGGCTCCCTCCTCTGGCCCGCAGCATGGCAAAGTACCCGGGACGGGCTCCATGGGTCCTGGGCCCTGCAACCCCGGAGCCCCGCAGCTCCGGGGCCATGCAGCCCCAGAGCCCTGCAGCCCCGGAGCGCTGCAGCCCCGGAGCCCCGCAGCCCCGGAGCCCTGCAGTCCCTGGAGCCCTGCAGCCCCGGAGCGCCGGAGACCCGCAGCCCTGCAGCCCCGGAACATGGGCAAGTGGGAGCCCTACCACGAAGGCCTCGGGATGGGCAGATGGGGAGTCCTTTCAGTCCCAGCCATCTGGTCGCCCCTCTCCTCTCGGCCATCTGGTCGCCCACAATGCTTTCTTATGGAGCGACCAGATGGCAGGACTTCCCTGGAAGTCCCGATGAGGTGCCATTCGCCTCCTGGATCCCAGCCAGGGCTCCGGGAGGTCGGGCACGTTCGCACCTAGGGTCCCCTGAGCCTTGCGGTTTGCACTTGTTCCCAGAAAGAGGGGTAGCCTTCCTCTGGATTACTAGGGACAAGGTACTCTGGGACCCCTCTCAGCCTAGCGGTCCTCAGCTGGCAGCAGGATGGGCCAGGATGCCGTCCAGCCCCGGGTCCGTCCCTGGGTCTGCCGCGTGGCAGGATGCCCTGGATAGCGTCTGGGAGGGCCCGGGCCTGGGGTCCCCATCCCCCCCGGCCTGCCCCACTTCCTGGGACAGTGGGGGTTCCGTTGTGCCCGAAGATCCTGGCTGGGTTCAGGAGCTCCGGCTGGGGCTCCGTCCTGGGTCCTGCCGCGTGGCAGGGTGCCTGTGACGGGGTCCGGAGGGCCCGGGGGGGCTTCTCCTTCACTTCTGGGCCAGGAAACCACGGCGGGGTCCAGGGGCCCCGCTGGGCCCAGTATGGGGTGCTCCATCCAAGGGCCCTGTCCCCCGGCCTGCTGCACTGCCAAAGGCCCGGGACGGGGTTCCGTGGTGCCCAGGGAGCCTCCCCGTGCTTGGCTGGGTTCAAGAGCTATGTCTGGGGCCCCTGAGGGCCCCTGAGAGGGCGGCCTCCCCACCAGGGGGTCCGTCCTGGGTCCTGCCGTGTGGCAGGGTGCCTGGGACGGGGTCCGGAGGGCCTGGGGTAGGCTTCCCCTGCGCCTCCGGGCCTGGGAGCCCCGGCTGGGTCAGGGGCCCTGCCGGGCCCCGGGTTGCATGCTCGGGCCTAGGGCCCCGTCCCCCCGGCCTGCCCCACTGCCAAAGGCCCAGGACGGGGGTTCCGTGGTGCCCGAGGAGCCTCCCCTTGCTCAGCTGGCTTCAGAAGCCCCATCCGGGGCCCCTGAGGGCCACAGGGAGGGTGGCCTCCACACCCGGGGCTCCGTCCTGGGTCTTTCCGCATGGCAGGATGCCCGGGACGGGGTCCGGAGCGTCCAGGCGGCTTCCCTTTCGTGCCCGGCCATCTGGTAACCCAGATCCCCTCGGCCATCTGGTTGCCCGGATACCATCGGCCATCTGGTCGCCCGCAATGCTTTCCTATGGGGCGACCAGATGGCCGGACTTCCCTGGAAGTCCTGATGAGGTGCCATTCGCCTCCCGGATGACAGCCAGGGCTCCAGGAGGTCGGGCACGTTTGCGCCTAGGGTCCCCTGAGCCTCGCGGTGCGCACTTGTTCCCAGAGAGAGGGTTAGCCTTCCTCCGGATTACTAGGTACAAGGTACTCTGGGACCCCTCTCGGCCTAGCGGTCTTCAGCTGGCAGCTGGACAGGCCAGGATGCCGCCCCAGCCCCGGGTCCATCCCTGGGTCTGCCGCGTGGCAGGATGCCCTGGATAGGGTCCGGGAGGGCCGGGCCTGGGGTCCCTGTCTCCCCCGGCCTGCCCCACTGCCCGGGACAGCGGGGGTTCTGTTGTCCCCGGGGAGCCTGGCTGGGTTCAGGAGCTCCGTCCGGGGCTCCGTCCTGGGTCCAGCCGCGTGGCAGGGTGCCCGTGATGGGGTCTGGAGGGCCCGGGGAGGCTTCTCCTGCGCCTCGGGTCTGGGAACCCCAGCGGGGTCCAGGGGCCCACTGGGCCCCGGGTGGGATGCTCTGGCCCAGGGCCCTGTCCCCCGGCTTAGGGCCCTGTCCCCCAGCCTGCCAAACTGCCAAAGACCCAGGAAGCCTCCCCGTGCTTGGCTGGGTTTAGGAGCTCTGTCCGGGGGGCCCCTGGGAGGGTGGCCTCCCTACCTGGGGGTCCGTCCTGGGTCCAGGCGTGTGGCAGGGTGCCTGGGACGGGGTCCAGAGGGCCCGGGGTAGGCTTCCCCTGCGCCTCGGGCCTGGGAGCCCCGGCTGGGTCCAGGGGCCCTGCCGGGCCCTGGGTTGCATGCTCGAGCCCAGGGCCCTGTCCCCCCGGGCTGCCGCACTGCCAAATGCCCAGGATGGGGGTTCCGTGGTGCCCGGGGAGCCTCCCCTTGCTCGGCTGGCTTCAGGAACCCTGTCAAGGGCCCCTGAGGGCCCCGGGAGGGTAGCCTCCCCACCCAGGGCTCTGTCCTAGGTCCTGCCACGAGGAAAAACAAATGCAATCAACATTAGACTGTGCCAGCAGTGCTCCCAGACCCCAAAACCCACCCCCAAACACCCAGAACCCCCCAAACAGCACCTCAAAGACAAGCAAGTCAGCAAAAATGCAAAAAAATGTCACCTCAGATTTTGTCTAAACCACTTTTATCCGGTATTAGACATTTCCAGGAATGGCCCCAGACCCGTCAACCCAGGCGGAAAGAAGTGGAAGACCCCCAAACAGCCAAAAACCAAACTACAAAAATGGGGACTTAGAAATTTTCAGGCAAATTTCCAAAACCACTCCACGCGCGCTCTGCAGCTAGGCCCTAACTCCCCTTTGCCACCATGAATTTGCATCAAACCTCTTGCAATCAAAAGTATCCATACCCAGCAGTGCTCCAAGACCCCAAAACCCATTCCCAAACACCAGGAACCCCCCAAACAGGCCCCCAAAAACATGAAAGAGAGCGAAAACTATAAAAAGTGACAAACTTTTTCACCATGTATTTTATCCAAAACACTTTTATCCGGTATTAGACTGTCCCAGCAATGGCCCCAGACCCGTCAACCCAGGCGGAAAGAAGTGGAATACCCCCAAACAGCCAAAAAGCAAAACTACAAAAATGGGGACTTAAAAATTTTCAGGCAAATTTTCAAAATCACTCCACGCGCGTTCTGCAGCTAAGCCCTAACTCCAGTTTGCCACCATGGATTTGCTTCAAACCTCTTGCAATCAAAAGTATCTATACCCAGCAGTGCTCCAAGACCCCAACACCCACCCCCAAACACCAGGAACCCCCCCAAACAGGCCCCCAAAAACACGAAAGAGAGAGAAAACTATAAAAAGTGAAAAACTTTTACACCCTGTATTTTATCCAAAACATTTTTATCCGGTATTTAACCTTCCCAGCATTGGCCCCAGACCCGCCAACCCAGGCGGAAAGAAGTGGAAGACCCCCAAACAGCCAAAAAGCAAAACTACAAAAATGGGGACTTGGAAATTTTCAGGCAAATTTTCAAAATCACTCCACGCGCGCTCTGCAGCTAAGCCCTAACTCCACTTTTCCACCATGGATTTGCTTCAAACTTTTGCAATCAAAAGTATCTATACCCAGCAGTACTCCAAGACCCCAAAACCCACCCCCAAACACCAGGAACCCCCCCAAACAGCACCTCAAAGACAAGCAAGTCAGCAAAAATGCAAAAAAACAATTCACCTCCGATTTTGTCCAAACCACTTTTATCCGGTATTAGACATTCCCAGCAATGGCCCAAGACCCCTGCAGCTACCCGCAAAAAAGCAGAACACCCCCAAACAGGCAAAAAGCAAAAATGGGCCTACTAGCTTCAATTTAGTCCAAATACGCTGTGAAGCTAGGCCCTAACTCCCCTTTTCCACCATGGATTGCTTGAAAAACAAATGCAATCAACATTAGACTGTGCCAGCAGTGCTCCCAGACCCCAAAACCCACCCCCAAACACCCGGAACCCCCCAAACAGCACCTCAAAGACAAGCAAGTCAGCAAAAACGCAAAAAAATGTCACCTCAGATTTTGTCTAAACCACTTTTATCCGGTATTAGACATTTCCAGGAATGGCCCCAGACCCGTCAACCCAGGCGGAAAGAAGTGGAAGGACCCCAAACAGCCAAAAACCAAACTACAAAAATGGGGACTTAGAAATTTTCAGGCAAATTTCCAAAACCACTCCACGCGCGCTCTGCAGCTAGGCCCTAACTCCCCTTTGCCACCATGAATTTGCATCAAGCCTCTTGCAATCAAAAGTATCCATACCCAGCAGTGCTGCTCCAAGACCCCAAACCCATTCCCAAACACCAGGAACCCCCAAACAGGCCCCCAAAAACATGAAAGAGAGCGAAAACTATAAAAAGTGACAAACTTTTTCACCATGTATTTTATCCAAAACACTTTTATCCGGTATTAGACTGTCCCAGCAATGGCCCCAGACCCGTCAACCCAGGCGGAAAGAAGTGGAATACCCCCAAACAGCCAAAAAGCAAAACTACAAAAATGGGGACTTAAAAATTTTCAGGCAAATTTTCAAAATCACTCCACGCGCGTTCTGCAGCTAAGCCCTAACTCCACTTTGCCACCATGGATTTGCTTCAAACCTCTTGCAATCAAAAGTATCTATACCCAGCAGTGCTCCAAGACCCCAACACCCACCCCCAAACACCAGGAACCCCCCAAACAGGCTCCCAAAAACACGAAAGAGAGAGAAAACTATAAAAAGTGAAAAACGTTTTCACCCTGTATTTTATCCAAAACATTTTTATCCGGTATTTAACCTTCCCAGCATTGGCCCCAGACCCGTCAACCCAGGCGGAAAGAAGTGGAAGACCCCCAAACAGCCAAAAAGCAAAACTACAAAAATGGGGACTTGGAAATTTTCAGGCAAATTTTCAAAATCACTCCACGCGCGCTCTGCAGCTAAGCCCTAACTCCACTTTGCCACCATGGATTTGCTTCAAACTTTTGCAATCAAAAGTATCTATACCCAGCAGTACGCAAGACCCCAAAACCCACCCCCAAACACCAGGAACCCCCCCAAACAGGCCCCAAAACACGAAAGAGAGCAAAAACTACAAAACGTGAAAAACGTGTTCACAATGTATTTTATCCAAAACACTTTTACCTGGTATTAGACCTTCCCAGCAATGGCCCCAGACCCGTCAACCCAGGCGGAAAGAAGTGGAACACCCCCAAACAGGCAAAAAGCAAAAATGGGCCTACTACCTTCAATTCAGTCCAAATACGCTGTGAAGCTAGGCCCTAACTCCCCTTTTCCACCATGGATTGCCTGAAAAACAAATGCAATCAACATTAGACGGTGCCAGCAGTGCTCCCAGACCCCAAAACCCACCCCCAAACACCCAGAACCCCCCAAACAGCACCTCAAAGACAAGCAAGTCAGCAAAAATGCAAAAAAATGTCACCTCAGATTTTGTCTAAACCACTTTTATCCGGTATTAGACATTTCCAGGAATGGCCCCAGACCCGTCAACCCAGGCGGAAAGAAGTGGAAGACCCCCAAACAGCCAAAAACCAAACTACAAAAATGGGGACTTAGAAATTTTCAGGCAAATTTCCAAAACCACTCCACGCGCGCTCTGCAGCTAGGCCCTAACTCCCCTTTGCCACCATGAATTTGCATCAAACCTCTTGCAATCAAAAGTATCCATACCCAGCAGTGCTCCAAGACCCCAAAACCCATTCCCAAACACCAGGAACCCCCCAAACAGGCCCCCAAAAACATGAAAGAGAGCGAAAACTATAAAAAGTGACAAACTTTTTCACCATGTATTTTATCCAAAACACTTTTATCCGGTATTAGACTGTCCCAGCAATGGCCCCAGACCCGTCAACCCAGGCGGAAAGAAGTGGAATACTCCCAAACAGCCAAAAAGCAAAACTTCAAAAATGGGGACTTAAAAATTTTCAGGCAAATTTTCAAAATCACTCCACGCGCGTTCTGCAGCTAAGCCCTAACTCCAGTTTGCCACCATGGATTTGCTTCAAACCTCTTGCAATCAAAAGTATCTATACCCAGCAGTGCTCCAAGACCCCAACACCCACCCCCAAACACCAGGAACCCCCCCAAACAGGCCCCCAAAAACACGAAAGAGAGAGAAAACTATAAAAAGTGAAAAACTTTTACACCCTGTATTTTATCCAAAACATTTTTATCCGGTATTTAACCTTCCCAGCATTGGCCCCAGACCCGCCAACCCAGGCGGAAAGAAGTGGAAGACCCCCAAACAGCCAAAAAGCAAAACTACAAAAATGGGGACTTGGAAATTTTCAGGCAAATTTTCAAAATCACTCCACGCGCGCTCTGCAGCTAAGCCCTAACTCCACTTTTCCACCATGGATTTGCTTCAAACTTTTGCAATCAAAAGTATCTATACCCAGCAGTACTCCAAGACCCCAAAACCCACCCCCAAACACCAGGAACCCCCCCAAACAGGCCCCAAAACACGAAAGAGAGCAAAAACTACAAAAAGTGAAAAACTTGTTCACAATGTATTTTATCCAAACACTTTTACCTGGTATTAGACCTTCCCAGCAATGGCCCCAGACCTGTCAACCCAGGCGGAAAGAAGTGGAAGACCCCAAACAGCCAAAAAGCAAAACTACAAAAATGGGGACTTAGAAATTGTCAGGCAAATTTCCTAAATCACTCCATGCGCGCTCTGCAGCTAGGCCCTAACTCCCCTTTGCCACCATGGATTTGCTTCAAACCTCTTGCAATCAAAAGTATCCATGCCCAGTAGTGCTCCAAGACCCCAAACCCCACCCCCAAACACCAGGAACCCCCCCAAACAGGCCCCCCAAAACACGAAAGAGAGCGAAAAATATAAAAAGTGAAAAACTTTTTCACCATGTATTTTATCCAAAACACTTTTATCCTGTATTAGACCTTCCCAGCAATGGCCCAGACCCGTCAACCCAGGCGGAAAGAAGTGGAAGACCCCCAAACAGCCTAAAAACAAACTACAAAAATGGAGACTTAGAAATTTTCAGGCAAATTTCCAAAATCACTCCACGCGTGCTCTGCAGCTAGGCCCTAGCTCCCCTTTGCCACCATGAATTTGCTTCAAACCTCTCGCAATCAAAAGTATCCATACCCAGCAGTGCTCCAAGACCCCAAAACCCACCCCCAAACAGGCCCCCAAAAACACGAAAGAGAGCGAAAACTATAAAAAGTGAAAAACTTTTTCACCATGTATTTTATACAAAAAACTTTTATCCTGTATTAGACCTTCCCAGGAATGGACCCAGACCCGTCAACCCAGGTGGAAAGAATTGGAAGACCCCCAAACAGCCAAAAAGCAAAACTACAAAAATGGGGACGTAGAAATTTTCAGGCACATTTCCAAAATCACTCCACGCCAGCTCTGCAGCTAGGCCCTAACTCCCCTTTGCCACCATGGATTTGCTTCAAACCTCTTGCAATCAAAAGCATCCATACCCAGCAGTGCTCCCAGACCCCAAAACCCACCCACAAACACCCAGAACCCCCCAAACAGCACCTCAAAGACAAGCAAGTCAGCAAAAATGCAAAAAAACAATTCACCTCCGATTTTGTCCAAACCACTTTTATCCGGTATTAGACATTCCCAGCAATGGCCCAAGACCCCTGCAGCTACCCGCAAAAAAGCAGAACACCCCCAAACAGGCAAAAAGCAAAAATGGGCCTACTAGCTTCAATTCAGTCCAAATACGCTGTGAAGCTAGGCCCTAACTCCCCTTTTCCACCATGGATTGCTTGAAAAACAAATGCAATCAACATTAGACTGTGCCAGCAGTGCTCCCAGACCCCAAAACCCACCCCCAAACACCCGGAACCCCCCAAACAGCACCTCAAAGACAAGCAAGTCAGCAAAAACGCAAAAAAATGTCACCTCAGATTTTGTCTAAACCACTTTTATCCGGTATTAGACATTTCCAGGAATGGCCCCAGACCCGTCAACCCAGGCGGAAAGAAGTGGAAGACCCCCAAACAGCCTAAAAGCAAAACTACAAAAATGGAGACAGAAATTTTCAGGCAAATTTTCAAAATCACTCCACGCGCGTTCTGCAGCTAAGCCCTAACTCCACTTTGCCACCATGGATTTGCTTCAAACCTCTTGCAATCAAAAGTATCCATGCCCAGTAGTGCTCCAAGACCCCAAACCCCACCCCCAAACACCAGGAACCCCCCCAAACAGGCCCCCAAAACACGAAAGAGAGCGAAAACTATAAAAAGTGAAAAACTTGTTCACAATGTATTTTATCCAAAACACTTTTACCTGGTATTAGACCTTCCCAGCAATGGCCCCAGACCCGTCAATCCAGGCGGAAAGAAGTAGAAGACCCCCAAACAGCCAAAAAGCAAAACTACAAAAATGGGGACTTAGAAATTTTCAGGCAAATTTCCAAAATCACTCCACGCGTGCTCTGCAGCTAGGCCCTAGCTCCCCTTTGCCACCATGAATTTGCTCCAAACCTCTCGCAATCAAAAGTATCCATACCCAGCAGTGATCCAAGACCCCAAAACCCACCACCAAACAGGCCCCCAAAAACACGAAAGAGAGCGAAAACTATAAAAAGTGAAAAACTTTTTCACCATGTATTTTATCCAAAACAATTTTATCCGATATTAGACCTTCCCAGCAATGGCTCCAGACCCGTCAACCCAGGTGGAAAGAAATGGAAGACCCCCAAACAGCCAAAAAGAAAAACTAAAAAAATTGGGGCCTTAGAAATTGTCAGGCAAATTTCCAAAATCATTCCATGCGCGCTCTGCAGCTAGGCCCTAACTCCCCTTTGCCACCATGGATTTGCTTCAAACCTCTTGCAATCAAAAGCATCCATACCCAGCAGTGCTCCCAGACCTCAAAACCCACCCACAAACACCCGGAACCCCCCAAACAGCACCTCAAAGACAAGCAAGTCAGCAAAAATGCAAAAAAACAATTCACCTCCGATTTTGTCCAAACCACTTTTATCCGGTATTAGACATTCCCAGCAATGGCCCAAGACCACTGTAGCTACCCGCAAAAAAGCAGAACACCCCCAAACAGGCAAAAAGCAAAAATGGGCCTACTACCTTTAATTCAGTCCAGATACGCTGTGCAGCTAGGCCCTAACTCCCCTTTTCCACCATGGATGTCCTGAAAAACAAATGCAATCAACATTAGACTGTGCCAGCAGTGCTCCCAGACCCCAAAACCCACACCCAAACACCCGGAACCCCCCCAACAGCACCTCAAAGACAAGCAAGTCAGCAAAAACGCAAAATAAATTTCACCTCCGATTTTGTCCAAACCACTTTTATCCGGTATTAGACATTTCCAGGAATGGCCGCAGACCCGTCAACCCAGGCGGAAAGAAGTGGAAGACCCCCAAACAGCCAAAAACTAAACTACAAATATGGGGACATAGAAATTTTCATGCAAATTTCCAAAATCATTCTACACGCGCTCTGCAGCTAGGCCCTAACTCCCCTTTTTCACCATGAGTTTGCATCAAACCTCTTGCAATCAAAAGTATCCATGCCCAGCAGTGCTCCCAGACCCCAAAACCCACCCACAAACACCCGGAACCTCCCAAACAGCACCTCAAAGACAAGAAAGTCAGCAAAAATGCAAAAAAACAATTCACCTCCGATTTTGTCCCAACCACTTTTATCCGGTATTAGACTTTCCCAGCAATGGCCCAAGACCCCTGCAGATACCCTCAAAAAAGCAGAACACCCCCAAACAGGCAAAAAGCAAAAATGGGCCTACTACCTTCAATTCAGTCCAAATACGCTGTGCAGCTAGGCCCTAACTCCCCTTTTCCACCATGGATTTCCTGAAAAACAAATGCAATCAACATTAGACTGTGCCCGAAGTGCTCCCAGACCCCAAAACCCACCCCCAAACACCCGGAACCCCCCAAACAGCACCTCAAAGACAAGCAAGTCAGCAAAAAACCCAAAATAAATTTCACCTCCGAGTTTGTCCAAACCACTTTTATCCGGTATTAGACATTTCCAGGAATGGCCCCAGACCCGTCAACCCAGGCGGAAAGAAGTGGAAGACCCCCAAACAGCCAAAAACTAAACTACAAAAATGGGGACATAGAAATTTTCATGCAAATTTCCAAAATCATTCCACACGCGCTCTGCAGCTAGGCCCTAACTCTCCTTTGCCACCTTGGATTTGCTTCAAACCTCTTGCAATCAAAAGTATCCATACCCAGCAGTACTCCAAGACCCCAAAACCCACCCCAAACAGGCCCCAAAAACATGAAAGAGAGCAAAAACTATAAAAAGTGAAAAACTTTTTCACCATGTATTTTATCCAAAACACTTTTATCCGGTATTAGACCTTCCCAGCAATGGCTCCAGACCCGTCAACCCAGGTGGAAAGAAGTGGAAGACCCCCAAACAGCGAAAAAGCAAACCTACAAAAATGGGGACTTAGAAATTGTCAGGCAAATTTCCAAAATCACTCAATGTGCGCTCTGCAGCTAGGCCCTAACTCCCCTTTGCCACCATGGATTTGCTTCAAACCTCTTGTAATCAAAAGAATCCATGCCCAGCAGTGCTCCAAGACCCCAAAACCCACCCCAAACACCAGGAACCCCCCAAACAGGCCCCCAAAAACACAAAAGAGAGCAAAAACTACAAAAAGTGAAAAACTTTTTTACCATGTATTTTATCCAAAACACCTTTATCTGGTATTGGACCTTCCCAGCAATGGCCCCAGACCCGTCAACCCAGGCGGAAAGAAGTGGAAGACCGCCAAACAGCCAAAAAGCACAACTACAAAAATGGGGACTTAGAAATTGTCAGGCAAATTTCCAAAATCACTCCATGCGTGCTCTGCAGCTAGGCCCTAACTTCCCTTTGCCACCATGGATTTGCTTCAAACCTCTTGCAATCAAAAGGGCCATGCCCAGCATTGCTCCAAGACCCCAAAACCCACCCCCAAACACCAGGAACCCCCCAAACAGGCCCCCAAAAACAAGAAAGAGAGCGAAAACTATAAAAAGTAAAAAACATTTTCACCATGTATTTTATCCAAAACACTTTAATCCGGTAATAAATCTTCCCAGCAATGGCCCCAGACCCGTCAACCAAGGCGGAAAGAAGTGGAAGACCCCCAAACAGCCAAAAAGCAAAACTACAAAAATGGGGACTTTGAAATTTTCAGGCACATTTCCAAAATCACTCCACGTGCGCTCTGCAGCTAGGCGCTAACTCCCCTTTGCCACCATGGATTTGCTTCAAACCTCTTGCAATCAAAAGCATCCATACCCATCAGTGCTCCCAGACCCCAAAACCCACCCACAAATACCCGGAACCCCCCAAACAGCACCTCAAAGACAAGCAAGTCAGCAAAAACGCAAAAGAAATTTCACCTCCGATTTTGTCCAAACCACTTTTATCCGGTATTAGACATTTCCAGGAATGGCCCCAGACCCGTCAACCCAGGCGGAAAGAAGTGGAAGACCCCCAAACAGTCAAAAACCAAACTACAAAAATGGGGACTTAGAAATTTTCAGGCAAATTTCCAAAACCACTCCACGCGCGCTCTGCAGCTAGGCCCTAACTTCCCTTTGCCACCATGAATTTGCATCAAACCTCTTGCAATCAAAAGTATCCATGCCCAGCAATGCTCCAAGACCCCAAAACCCATTCCCAAACACCAGGAACCCCCCAAACAGGCCCCCAAAAACATGAAAGAGAGCAAAAACTATAAAAAGTGACAAACTTTTTCACCATGTATTTTATCCAAAACACTTTTATCCGGTATTAGACTGTCCCAGCAATGGCCCCAGACCCGTCAACCCAGGCGGAAAGAAGTGGAATACCCCCAAACAGCCAAAAAGCAAAACTACAAAAATGGGGACTTAAAAATGTTCAGGCAAATTTTCAAAATCACTCCACGCGCGTTCTGCAGCTAAGCCCTAACTCCACTTTGCCACCATGGATTTGCTTCAAACCTCTTGCAATCAAAAGTATCTATACCCAGCAGTGCTCCAAGACCCTAACACCCACCCCCAAACACCAGTAACCCCCCCAAACAGGCCCCCAAAAACACGAAAGAGAGAGAAAACTATAAAAAGTGAAAAACTTTTTCACCCTGTATTTTATCCAAAACACTTTTATCCGGTATTTAACCTTCCCAGCATTGGCCCCAGACCCGTCAACCCAGGCGGAAAGAAGTGGAAGACCCCCAAACAGCCAAAAAGCAAAACTACAAAAATGGGGACTTGGAAATTTTCAGGCAAATTTTCAAAATCACTCCACGCGCGCTCTGCAGCTAAGCCCTAACTCCACTTTGCCACCATGGATTTGCTTCAAACTTTTGCAATTAAAAGTATCTATACCCAGCAGTACTCCAAGACCCCAAAACCCACCCCCAAACACCAGGAACCCCCCCAAACAGGCCCCAAAAACGAAAGAGAGCGAAAACTACAAAAAATGAAAAACTTTTTCACAATGTATTTTATCCAAAACACTTTTACCTGGTATTAGACCTTCCCAGCAATGGCCCCAGACCCGTCAACCCAGGCGGAAAGAAGTGGAAGACCCCGAAACAGCCAAAAAGCAAAACTACAAAAATGGGGACTTAGAAATTGTCAGGCAAATTTCCAAAATCACTCCATGCGCGCTCTGCAGCTAGGCCCTAACTCTTCTTTGCCACCATGAATTTGCATCAAACCTCTTGCAATCAAAAGTATCCATGCCCAGCAGTGCTCCAAGACCCCAAAACCCACCCCAAACACAAGGAACCCCCCAAACAGGCACCCAAAAACCCGAAAGAGAGCGAAAACTATGAAAAGTGAAAAAAAATTCACCATATATTTTATCCAAAACACTTTTATCCGGTATTAGACCTTCCCAGCAATGGCCCCAGACCCGTCAACCCAGGCAGAAAGAAGTGGAAGACCCCGAAACAGCCAAAAAGCAAAACTACAAAAATGGGGACTTAGAAATTGTCAGGCAAATTTCCAAAATCACTCCATGCGCGCTCTGCAGCTAGGCCCTAACTCTTCTTTGCCACCATGAATTTGCATCAAACCTCTTGCAATCAAAAGTATCCATGCCCAGCAGTGCTCCAAGACCCCAAAACCCACCCCAAACACAAGGAACCCCCCAAACAGGCACCCAAAAACACGAAAGAGAGCGAAAACTATAAAAAGTGAAAATAAATTCACCATATATTTTATCCAAAACACTTTTATCCGGTATTAGACCTTCCCAGCAATGGCCCCAGACCCGACAACCCAGGCAGAAAGAAGTGGAAGACCCCCAAACAGCCAAAAATCAAAACTACAAAAATGGGGATTTAGGAATTGTCTGGCAAATTTCCAAAATCACTCCATGTGCGCTCTGCAGCTAGGCCCTAACTCTCCTTTGCCACCATGGATTTGCTTCAAACCTCTTGCAATCAAAAGTATCCATGCCCAGCAGTGCTCCAAGACCCCAAAACCCACCCCAAACACCAGGAACCCCCCAAACAGGCCCCCAATAACACGAAAGAGAGCGAAAACTATAAAAAGTGAAAAAAAATTCACCATATATTTTATCCAAAACACTTTTTTCTGGTATTAGACCTTCCCAGCAATGGCCCCAGACCCGTCAACCCAGGCGGAAAGAAGTGGAAGACCCCCAAACAGCCGAAAAGCAAAACTACAAAAATGGGGACTTAGACATTTTCAGGCAAATTTCCAAAATCACTCCATGCGCGCTCTGCAGCTAGGCCCTAACTACCCTTTGCCACCATGGATTTGCTTCAAACTTCTTGCAACCAAAAGTATCCATACCCAGCAGTGCTCCAAGACCCCAAAAACCCACCCCCAAACACCAGGAACCCCCCCAAACAGGCCCCCAAAAACACGAAAGAGAGAGAAATCTATAAAAAGTGAAAAACTTTTTCACCATCTATTTTATCCAAAACACTTTTATCCGGAATTAGACCTTCCCAGCAATGGCCCCAGACCCGTCAACCCAGGTGGAAAGAAGTGGAAGACCCCCAAACAGCCAAAAAGCAAAACTACAAAAATGGGGACTTAGAAATTTTCAGGCAAATTTCCAAAATCACTCCACGCGCACTCTGCAGCTAGGCCCTAACTGCCCTTTGCCACCATGGATTTGCTTTAAACCTCTTGCAATCAAAGGTATCCATACCCAGCAGTGCTCCCAGACCCCAAAACCCACCCACAAACACCCGGAACCCCCCAAACAGCACCTCAAAGACAAGCAAATCAGCAAAAGCGCAAACAAATTTTCACCTCTGATTTTGTCCAAACCACTTTTATCCGGTATTAGACATTCCCAGCAATGGCCCCAGACCCCTGCAGCCACCCGCAAAAAAGCAGAACACCTCCAAACAGGCAAAAAGCAAAAATGGGCCTACTGCCTTCAATTCAGTCCAAATACACTGTGCAGCTAGGCCCTAACTCCCCTTTTCCACCATGGATTTCCTGAAAAACAAATGCAATCAACATAAGACTGTGCCAGCAGTGCTCCCAGACCCAAAAATCCACCCCAACAACCTAAAAGCCCGCCAAACAGCAACCCAAAGACAGGCAAGTGATCAAAAGCGCAAAATCTTTTTCTGCTCCGATTTTCTCCAAATCACTTTTATCCGGTATTAGACCTTCACAGCAATGCCCCAGACCCGTCAACTCACCCACAAAAAAGTAGAACACCCCCACAAGTGCAGAGTCTTTCTTCATTGGGCGTAATCCAGCCATCTGCTCTGAGGGAAATAGGAGTCTGCAGGAGGAGGATAGAGGAGCATGTTCTTGTGAACTTGTGAACCTGAGGAATGCAGACTGGGAACCTTCAAATCAATAAGCAAATAAGTGAAGACAGTTCTGCTGATGGGCTTGTTTTTGTGATTAGGTGATTAAAGTTTTTTTTTTAATATAGATTTTGCAAAAAAAAAGAAAGACTGACACACAGTAATAAATGTGAATAAGGACGAAAAAGAAAGTTAGTGATTTATTGACTCATTTTCAGGGCTCGGTGTAAAAGCTGATTCCTGTTGATGCGTTTTGACACATACTTTGTGTCTTCTTCAGGACAAATTCAGCGAGATTCTCTAAACATGTGAAGAGGGAAATTTTCTGAAGTAAAAAGGATTCAGGATGTTCAGATGTGGACTTCATCTTATTTGCTTCTATGTGCGAAGTCGACACAAAACAATTCTTTTATTCACAAAGCGTGTGTCGAAACGCGTCGACAGGAATCAGCTTTTACAATTAATTTTGGGAATCATCAATGTGTTAATATTTCCCTGATTACTGTATAATCTTTACATTGAAGATTTGTCCTTTTAAACAAACTTCCCCCCTTTTTTTTAACTATGTGTATTATTGAATATGTTCATATCAATTTTTATAAATGCAATTACATTTCTCATGTTATCATATAATATTTTTCTTTGAGTCTTTTTCTCCTTATGCTGTGTTTACCTTCTTTTATACTTGTTTCTGCCAGTTAATTTTGTTTTTTATTTTGCCTGGGCTTTTACCCTTGCACATGATTGCTTTACCCTGACCTAGGAAATGTATCCCATTCAGGGGGTCCTTGTTGCTTTACCATAAGGTTATGTTCATATTACAGGCACCTCAGCTGCTTTCGGGCCTTAAAAGAATGGTTGAAATGTGTGCACATTCTTCGGCAGGTGGTCAGTAACTCGTACACTGGACTTTCTTCACTCAAGAATTTTTTAACAACCAGGTTTATACAGTGCGCCAAACACGGCACTCTGAAATAGTTACCCTTATCCATGGTCTTAACTACATTGGCGCCATTATCCGTGGAAACATAACCAATCATGCGTTTTCTTGGGGACAGCCATTGAAAGACCTTTGTGTTAAACTCACGCAAAATGTTTTCTCCTGTATGATTTTTCTTCATGGCAAACATGGCTAGTGTTGCATGTTTCCGAGCAGCTTTATAAACTTTGTCCGGGTCAACACCTGCGGTTTCCTTTGCTTTAACCCCTGAAAAAGAGACCCAGTGTGCAGTGATGCACATGTAATTAATGGCTTGGCAACTGGTCCACATGTCTGTTGTCAGATGTATAGTGTGAACCGCACTCTTCTGCAAAGCTGCCCCATTCACCTCCAGCACATCTTCATGTAGGGCTGGAACCGCAACTCTGGCAAAATAGAACCGGCTAGGAACCTTCCATTTAGGGCAGAGCGTTGCCACTAATTCAAGAAAACCCACCACTTCCACGAAAGAAAAAGGGAGAAGGTCCAGCGCTAGCATTTAACCAGCTTATTGTTATACAGACGCATCATTGGGTGGTTGCGTTCAAATGGCGCATCTGAAAACAACATGCTTCTAATGGTGGGATGGACCATTTTACGGGATGATGATCACTTCTTCGACCCAGTTACGCTCGGTGATGATGAACTTTTTCGCATTGGTGTCTCACTCTCTCCCACACTCTTAGTGTGGCTCATATATCTTGCAGGGGGTGTGCTGCTGACAGGGGTACTGGGTGTAAGTGAAGAAATATTTGACGTTTCTTCCTCCTCGTCATCATCAGATGAAATATCAACGGATACAATTTGTTGACTTGCAATTTGGGCTGCCTTGATCTCCTTTAGGTGCGCATGCCATTTGACAGTGTACTGTCTCTCAAGATGACCTCTCTGGCCTCCGGTACCATAGTTGGTACCAAGCTTACCACGACTAACTCGAAGCTTACAAATGGTACAAATGGCTATGTTTTCCCTTGTTGGGCTAACACTAAAGAAGTCCCAAACTGCGGACTTCAAATGTCTGTGGGGGGGGGCGGAGGAGGCGATACTGGGAATGCTAATGCCAGATAAAGTGGAGGATGTGTGTTGCCGAAATTTACTACATTGTGCACTTACAGCACCACTAATTAAGGAAATGGAGGTCGAGGTGATGGAGGTCCCTTCTGGCGAGAAAATATGGAAGCGGTAGGTGGTGGTGTACTAGTTAACTGCATGGTGGTGGTCCCATTGCCACGTCGCCAACAACACGCTCAGCAGCATTTCAGGCTAGGGAAAAATGTCTGTTTGCTGCGTGCCCCATGAGGCTGCAGTGACGTCTATGATGACTGCGTCGTCGTCGTTTGAGTCTTCATCAGCAGGAGTATACGCCACTTCTTGTTCAGTGTCATCAACACACTCCATAACTATTAGACTTTCGGGGACCTTCCTTTTACGCTTAGCTACCTTTGTCAGATCATGGTGTGACTCACTCTCAGACGGACGTGGTGGTTCCCAATTTTCATCCATATCAACAGAAGGAAAGGGGAATGAAGAAGATGTAGACACCATCCTTGATCTTTTCCTTGCTGGGGATCTAGAAGACAATGAATGATCAGGAGGAGTGGCTTCCTTAAATGATACCCTGGCTTGAATGTCGATTTCCTGATGTGCCCCTAAAAAAAAAAAAAAAAAAGATTTCCTGATGTGCCCCTACTTCGGGAGGAACAACTATTGTGGGCACTTATGCCGCTCCATGCACCTCTGCTTGTGCATCTTCTTGCGCCGCCTCTCCTTCCACATGTGCTTGGGCTTGTACTTGCACATGTGGTTGTTGTTGCGGCTGTGGTTGTTGAACACTCGTCAGATGAGTTACAACAACCTGTGTTGATTGAGGGATGCTGCTACTTTCTTGCGATGAGCCAACATCACTGGTCGATCGTGATTGAACAACTATACTGGCTGCCTCTGCAGCACTCAAGGGCTTGGACTTAAGTTGGCGTGGTGGTGGTGGCACTGAGACCAATGGAGCAGGGGTGCTCCTCCCAGCTTGGTCCCCAGCAGACCCCGCTGCTGCTGCAGGCGTACTTTTTTTCCCAAAAAATGCGGCGGTCGGCACACCAGTCTCCTTGGTAAGTGGCACCACTTGCTTCTTCTGCTCCTTACTGGCAACTTTCTTGCTAGAGGAGCTACGGGCAACTTTTTTTGGGGCCATCTCTTCAGATGTCAGAACAGCAGGCCGCAGTTGCACAAGTTGCAGAGTTTTCTGTGGCCACACGTGACGTTGTGCTGCACACACTGCAGCAGGACTTGTTCCTTGCATTGATGAGGAACGATGAGGCTGATGATTCGTCTTTCTGCACCTAAAAGCAAACAAAGCCAGAGGAACATCAGTTAAATAATTGTTGCATATGTAGCGCTTCAATTAATAGTTTGCAAGTAAGCGTTTTTATTATACCCACACCCCAAAATGGAAAGACCAATAAAATGCACCACTGACAGAGTACCCCTGGGCATAATGGATGAAAGCACTTTAGACTGGGTGCAGGCCTATGGCACAACAAAGCACACTGCCTGGCTTCAAAATGGCCCCTAGACCCCCACCACATGGCCAGGCCCTGCCTCTACCAGTCCTCAAAATGGCCCCCACCCACATGGACAGGCCCCATCAATACCCCAAAAAATCGACAAACACACAAAAATCACCACAATCCAATTCCATCCATGCCCTCCATGATGTTTACATTAAAGAGACCCCACAGAAAGACTCAGTCCATGCACCACTGAGTACCCCTGGGCAATAGGCCCCAACAACAGCCCAAAAATCGAAAAACACACAAAAATCACAACAATCCAACCCCATCCATGCCCTCAATCATGTTCAAATTCAAGACACCCCACAGAAAGACTAGGCCCATGCACCACTGAGTACCCCTGGGCATAATGGATGAAAGCATGGCAGACTGGGTGCAGATCTATGGCACAACAAAGCACACTGCCTGGCTTCAAAATGGCCCCTAGACCCCCACCACATGGCCAGGCCCTGCCTGTACCAGTCCTCAAAATGGCCCCCACCCACATGGACAGGCCCCATCAACACCCCAAAAAATCAAAAAACACACAAAAATCACCACAATCCAATGCCATCCATGCCCTCCATGATGTTTACATTAAAGAGACCCCACAGAAAGACTCAGTCCATGCACCACTGAGTACCCTTGGGCAAAAGGCCCCAACACCACCCAAAAAAATCGAAAAACACACAAAAATCACCACAATCCAATGCCATCCATGCCCTAAATGATGTTGAAATTCAACAAAACAGTTGTATCATGCACCCATAACTAACCCTGTTCCTACTGGATACTGTGGCTACCCACAATGGGCCTTATTTATGATGGCCTTGCGTCAGTTTTGCGCCGCCGGTGCATCACTTTTTGTGACGCACCAGCGGTGTAAAAAAAATGCGCCCTGTTGCGCCATATTCAAAAAGTGACGCATCTAGGTAGATGCGTCACTTTTTTAACCCCTGCGCCACATTATACCTGCGTCAGGTATAATGTATGCAGAGGGGGCGTTCCCCCGCAAAAAGACTCGTAATAGTGACGCAGTGAAATCTATGAGATTTCACTGCGTCACTTTTAGGATGCTGTTGCGTCAAAATCTTGCGCCTGCCTCACAGCAGGCGTAAGACTGACGCAAGCCCTTTCACATGGGGCTTTCCCCATGTGAAAGGACGCATTGCTGGAGTTGCGTCACTTTTGTGACACAGTCCAGCAATGCGTCACTTTTGCGCTTACAGATTCGTCAGAAATACTGACGTATCTGTAACTCCTTGCAACATGATGCGTCATACATTAAATATGACGCATTAGGAATGCCGCAAGGAGTGCGCAGTGAAAAGTGACGCATCGCTGTTTTCACGCAGCGATGCATCACTTTTCATAAATGAGGCCCAATATATTTTATTTATTGTTCTGAAAAAGTTCCAAAATTGTAGTTGCAGCAACTGTAATGCCCCAAACAAACAACATCAACTTACTTGTGAAATTTCTAATCCAAAAGTGATCCAAAGAAAGTCAAAAAGGCCTCAAATCCAAATATCCTGCAGCATCCACAAAAAGTAATCCTTCCAGGTCAAGATCCAAATTAAAGTGACCAGGACATGAACAAAGCACTGGGAGGAGCCTGCTGGACAGGAACAGGAAGTTGGAGACTGTGGGGCACTTCCTTCCTCCTATCCCCCCCAAAATGGACTCCTTGCAAAAAAAAGTGCAGGCAAATGTCAACCTGAGGAGTTATTCTGATAAAAATCATCATTTTCAGAAGGTTTATGCTGCCTGCTGGTGGATTTCTTGTGCAGAATTGCAAATTTTGCAATTTTGCGAGTGCGAGATTGTTGCAGCCCGCCGCTTCTACTTGTTCGCAATTGTTTACTCCCGCGATGCGTGATCACGAGCCTTTATGACGTACTCACGTTGACAAACTCTCGCTGTGCATGGTGGCGGGCGCGATGACGTAATCGCGGTCGACAAACTCCCGCTGGATCACGCAGCAAGATCCAAAATGGTGCAGCACACGCAAACATGGAGAAAAACAACTCTCAAACGCTGAATGACGGTAAGTGAACGCCGCGTGCCGCAATATTGTATTTGTCAAGCGCGACCTAGCAAAAAAGATCCCCTCGGCCATCTGGTCGCCCGCAATGCTTTCCTACGGGGCGACCAGATGGCCTCCCTTTCGTGCCCGGCCATCTGGTCGCTCGGATCCTCTC
This sequence comes from Lissotriton vulgaris, assembly GCF_964263255.1. NCBI lineage: Eukaryota > Metazoa > Chordata > Amphibia > Caudata > Salamandridae > Lissotriton > Lissotriton vulgaris. The sequence goes on from NC_141691.1 coordinate 714,329,325, forward strand.
GGCCATCTGGTCGCCCGGATCCCCTCGGCCATCTGGTCGCCTGCAATGCTTTCCTATGGGGCGACCAGATGGCCGGACTTCCCTGGAAGTCCCGATGAGGTGCCATTTGCCTCCCGGATCCCAGCGAGGGCTCCAGGAGGTCGGGTACTTGGCCGCCTTAGGGCCCCTCTTTCACCTCGTGTGCACGGATTACAAGAAAGGGGGGTAATTTTCCTCCGGATTACTAGGGAGAGGGTCAGTCAGACCTCCGTGAGGTCTGGCGATTCTGAATCAGGGGAAGGCAGGACCAGGGCCTGCCCGCAGTGGCCCCCAGGGGCCCGGGGACGCTCCTGCCTCTCAGCCCCTTGCCGATGGTCGTTTTTTTCCTAGTTTGCTCAGGCAGACCTCCGTGAGGTCCGGCCATGCTGAGAGGGGGAAGGCAGTCCTGGGGCCCGCCCTCTGGGGCCCCCAGGGGCCTGGGGACGCTCCTACCTCTCAGCCCCTTGCCGATGGTCGTTTTTCTCTGAGTTTTCTCAGGCAGTCCTCCGTGACGTCTGGCCATGCTGAGAGGGGGAAGGCAGCCCCGGGGCCCGCCAGCCGGGGCCCCCAGGGGCCCGGGGATGCTCCTGCCTCCCAGCCCCTTGCTGATGGTTGTTTTTCTCCGAGTTTTCTCAGGCAGTCCTCTGTGAGGTCTGGCCACGCTGAGAGGGGAAGAGAGTCCCGGGGC
>NC_141691.1:714335030-714407530 GCF_964263255.1 Lissotriton vulgaris
CCTGGATAGGGTCTGGGAGGGCCCGGGCCTAGGGTCCCCGTCTCCCCTGGCCTGCCCCACTTCCCGGTACAGTGGGCGTTCCGTTGTGCCCAGAGAGCCTGGCTGGGTTCAGGAGCTCCATCAGGGGCTCAGTCCTGGGTCCTGCCGCGTGGCAGGGTGTCCGTGACGGGGTCCGGAGGGCCCGGGAAAGCTTCTCCTGTGCTTCTGGGCCTGGGAACCCCGGCGGGATCCAGGGGCCCCGCTGGGCCCCGGGTGGGGTGCTCAAGCCCAGGGCCCTGTCCCCCGGCCTAGAGCCCTGTCCCCCGGCCTGCCGCACTGCCAAAGGTCCGGGACGGGGTTCCGTGGTGCCCAGAGAGCCTCCCCGTGCTTGGCTGGGTTCAGGAGCTCCGTCAGGGGCCCCTGAGGGCCCCTGGGAGGGTGGCCTCCCCACCCGGGGCTCCGTCCTGGGTCCAGCCGCGTAGCAGGGTGCCAGTGATGGGGTCCGGGGAGGCTTCTACTGCGCCTCAGGCCTGGAAACCCCAGCGGGGTCCAGGGGCCCGCTGGGCTCTGGGTGGGGTGATCTGGCCCAGGGCTCTGTGCCCCGGCCTAGGGCCCTGTCCCCCGGCCTGCTGCACTGCCAAAGGCCTGGGAAGCCTCCCCGTGCTTGGCTGGGTTCAGGAGCTCCGTCCGGGGCCCCTTAGGGCCCCTGGGAGGGTGGCCTCCCAACACGGGGGTCCGTCCTGTGTCCAGGCACGTGGCAGGGGGCCTGGGACGGGGTCCAGAGGGCCCGGAGTAGGCTTCCCCTGCGCCTCCGGGCCTGGGAGCCCCAGCTGGGCCCAGGGGCCATGCCGGGCCCTGGGTTGCATGCTCGAGCCCAGGGCCCTGTCCCCCCGGCCTGCCGCACCGCCAAATGCCCGGGACAGGGGTTCTGTAGTGCCCGGGGGGCCTCCCCCACTGGCTGGCTTCAGGAACCCCGTCCGGGGCCCCTGAGGGCCCAGGGAGGGTGGCCTCCCCAACCGGGGCTCTGTCCTGGATCCTGCCACGCGGCAGGGTGCCCGGGACGGGGTCCTGAGGCTCCAGGCGGCTTCCCTTTCGTGCCCGGCCATCTGGTCGCCCAGATCCCCTCAGCCATCTGTTTGCCCGGATCCCATCAGCCATCTGGTCGCCCGCAATGCTTTCTTGTGCAGAATTGCAAATTTAGCAATTTCGCGAGTTCGAGATTGTCAACCTGAGGAGTTATTCTGATAAAAATCATCATTTTCAGAAGGTTTATGCTGCCTGCTGGTGGATTTCTTGTGCAGAATTGCAAATTTTGCAATTTCGCGAGTGCGAGATTGTTGCTGCCCGCCGCTTCTACGTGTTCGCAATTGTTTACTCCTGCGATACGTGATCACGAGCCTTTATGACGTATTCGCGTTGACAAACTCTCGCTGTGCAAGGTGGCGGGCGCGATGACGTAATCGCGGTCGACAAACTCCCGCGGGATCACGCAGCAAGATCCAAAATGGTGCAGCACACGCAAACATGGAGTAAAACAACTCTTCAAACGTTGAATGACGGTAAGTGAACGCCCCGCGCCGCAATATTGTATTTGTCAAGCACGACCAAGCAAAAAAATCTGCTGCGTGTGAATTTGCGAAATTTCGGCAAATTCGCGATGATTCGCGGATTGCGAATTTGCAGAAAAATCCGCAAATTCCGCGAGCGGAACTGATTTTACGCCCATGCTTAGTGTCCAGACAGCTTCCCTTTCGTGCCCGGCCATCTGGTCTCCCAGATCTCCTCGACCATCTGGTCGCCCGGATGCCCTCGGCCATCTGGTCGCCCGCAATGCTTTCCTATTGGGCGACCAGATGGCCGGACTTCCCTGGAAGTCCAGATGAGGTGCTATTCACCTCCCGGATCCCAGCGAGGGCTCCAGGAGGTCGGGTACTTTCGCGCCTTGGGTTCCCCGAGCCTCGCGATGCGCACTTTTCCCCAGAAAGAGGGGTAGCCTTCCTCCGGATTACTAGGGACAAGGTACTCTGGGACCCCTCACGGCCTAGCAGTCCTTAGTCCTCAGCCGGCAGCCCGGGGAGCCTCCCCTTGCTCGGCTGGGTTCAGAAGCTCCGTCCAGGGCCTCCCCACCCGGGGCTCCGTCCTGGGTCCTGCCGCATGGCAGGGTTCCTGGGACAGGGTCTGTAGGGCCCGGGGTAGGTTTCCCCTGCACCTCCAGGCCTGGGAGCCCGGCTGGGTTCAAGGGCCCCACCAGGCCCCGGGTCGGGTGCTCGGGCTTAGGGCCCTGCCCACCCAGCCTGCGGCACTGCGGGACCGGGGTTTCGTGGTGCCCGGGGAGCCTCTCTTTGCTCGGCTGGCTTCAGGGGCCCTGGGGAGGGTGGCCGTCCTGGGTCCAGCCGTGTGGCAGGGTACCCGGGACGGGGTCTGGAGGGTCCAGGCTTCCCTTTCATGCCCGGCCATCTGGTCGCCCAGATCGCCTCGACTATCTGGTCGCCCGCAATGCTTTCCTATGGGGCAACCAGATGGCCGGACTTCCCTGGAAGTCCCGATGAGGTGCCATTCGCCTCCCGGATCCCAGCCAGGGCTCCAGGAGGTCAGGCACGTTCGCGCCTAGGGTCCCCTGGGCCTCGCGGTGCGCACTTGTTCCCAGAAAGAGGGGTAGCCTTCCTCCGGATTACAAGGGACAAGATACTCTGGGACCCCTCTCGACCTAGCGGTCCTCAGCCGGCAGCTGGACGGGCCAGGATGCCGCCCCAGCCCCGGGTCTGTTCCTGGGCCTGCTGCGTGGCGGAAGCCCTGGATGGGGTCTGAAAGGGCCTGGGTAGGTATCCCCTGTGCCTCCGGGCTGCCGGCGGGGGCCAGGGGCCTGGCCGGGCCCTGGGTCGGGTGCCCCGGCTCCGGGCCCCATCTCTCGGCCTGCCGTACTGCCAAAGCCGGGAACGGGGTTCCGTTGGCCCGGGGAGCCTCCCCTTGCATGGCTGGGTTCAGGAGCTCTGTCCAGGGGCCTCTGAGGGTCCCCGGGGAGGGTGGCCTCCCCACCCGGGGCTCCATCCTGGGTCCTGCCGCGAAAGCAGGGTGCCTAGGACGGGGTCCGGAGGGCCCGGGGCAGGCTTCCCCTGCGCCTCTGGGCCAGGGAGCCCCGGCTTGGTCCATAGAATGTGTTGCATTTGCAAATGAATCTCTATCTAGTATGGATCATGAATTATAGCACTAAATATGGGAAATATTTCGAAATAATTGAGATTTTTTTATTTAAAGCATGCATTTAATCAATGAACGATTCTCACCTCTTCTAAGCATGGCACAGGCATGAAAATGACCACAGGGCAGTGGCATGATGTTAGCTGTATACTGCACTTGGAATTATGGATCCAGATTGTATGGTTTTAGAATTATGGGCCAAAACGTAAGGCATACTTTTTCAAATATGTGACGTAATTGAAAAACATCATACGTTTAACGTCACATTTCGACTGGTTCCCAATATGCCACATACATGATACTTCAAATGGGTATGTAGAACAAGACTAGGAACAATTTTCTGTTTACATTATGTCTCTATCATATATAGATTGTGAATTATAGCCGAAAGCGTAAAGTGTTTTTACAACATAATTGAAAGTGAAAAAGAAAAACCTACCTGAAGGTTACGCTTGATTTGTACCGTGTCCCTATAAGCCACAAACTTCAGAGTTCACACTATATAGTGTACTTGTCCTAGCTACATTCTGCAATTTAAATTAAGTCAGTACCTCAAACGCTTCCAGACTTATAGTGCACAACATAGTCTGTAGTATATCCTATCCATTTCAATTGGGTGACCAGATGGCCGCAAATTGAAGGTTACGCTTGATTTGTACCGTGTCCCTATAAGCCACAAACATCAGAGTTGGCACTATATAGTGTACATGTCCTAGCTACATTCTGAAATTTAAATTAAGTCAGTACCTCATAGGTTTCCAGAATTATAGTGCTCAACATAGTCTGTAGTATTTCTTATTCATTTCAATTGGGTGTCCAGATGGCCGCAAATTGAAAATTGCGTCGTATGGATTCATATTGTGTTGTATGTACCTTGTGTGTAAGCCACATGCATTTAAAATGGCACAATGTAGTAGGGTATGCTATAGAATGTGTTGCAGTTGGAAATCAAGCTCTATCTAGTATGGATCATGACTGATGACACAAGATACATGACTATTTTGCAAAAACTGGAGGCAAATTTTAAAAAACATGTGTTTAATCACAGAAAGGTTTTCACCACTTCTAAGCATGGCACAGGCATGAACATGACCACAGGGCAGTGGCATGATGTTAACTACATGCTGCACTTGGAACTATGAATCCAGATTGTATGGTTGTGGAATTATGGGCCAAAACGTAAGGCATACTTTTTCAAACATGTGACGTAATTGAAAAAAATCATACATTCAGCTTCACATTTTGACTAGTTTCCAATATGCCAAATACATGATACTTCACATGGGTAAGTAGAACAAGAATAGGAACAATGTGCTGTTTAAATTTTGTCTCTATCATATATAGATTGTAAATTATAGCAGAAAGCATAAAGTGTTCTTCAACATACATGAAAGTGAAAAGGAAAAACCTACCTGAAGGTTACACTTGATTTGTACCTTGTCCCTATAAGCCACAGACATCAGAGTTGCCACAAGGGTCCGGCTGCTGAGGACATGGGGTCCAGCGGGGCGCATGGGAGGCTCTCCCCGGCCTGGATAGGGTTCAGAAGCTGGGCCTAGGCCTGGGGCATGAGCGCTGTCCTGCAAGCCAGCCTAGGGTATGGGCATTCACCGGGGCTAGTGTTCAGAAGCCGGGGCCAGGCTCGGGCTTGATCTCCACCGGCAGGCCGTGAGGGGCTGGAGTTTCCCCTTTCCTGCAAGCCAGCCGAGGGTGCATGCACCGGGGCCCAGGGAGGCTCTCCCCAGCCAGGGCTAGGGTTCAGAAGCAGGGACCGGGCCCGGGGCTTGAGCTCTGTCCGAAAGGCCATGGGGTGCTGGGGCTTCCCCTTTCCTGTAGGCCAGCTGAGGGTCTGGCCATTCACTGAGGGCCCCGGGAGGCTCTCCCGATCAGGGGCTAGGGTTCAGAAGCAGGGACCGGGCCCAGGGGCTTGATCTCCACCTGGTAGGCGGTGGGGTGCTGGAGAACACCCGTCCTGCAAGCCAGCCGAGGGTCCGGTGGTTCACCGGGGGCCCAGGGAGGCTCTACCCGGCCGGGGCTAGGTTTCGGAAGCAGGGACCGGGCCCGGGGCTTGATCTCCACCCGGCAATCCGTGGGTCTCGGGCAGTCCTTCCCCGGGCGTCCGGGCCAGAGAAGTCCGGTGGCCCTCCCAGTGCTTGAGGCCCAGCGTGGGGTTTCAGAGCCCCCTGAGCACTGCAGCCCTGCAGCCCTGCAGCCCTGGAGCCCAGGAGCCCTGCAGACCCGGAGTCCTGCAGCCCCAGAGCCCTGCAGCCCCGGAACTCTGCAGAACCAGAGCACTGCAACCCCTAAGCCCCAGAGCCCAGCAGCCCCGGGTGATGCAGCCCCGAAGCCCTGCAGACCCCAAGCCCTGTAGCCCCTGAGCCCTACAGACCTGGAGCCAAGCAGCCCCCGAGCCCTGCAGCCCCAGAGCCCTGCAGATCCCGAGCCCTGCAGCCCCGAGCCCTGCAGCCCCCGAGCCCTGAAGACCCGGAGCCTTGCAGCCCCTGAGCCCCAGGCCCTGCATACCCACAGCCCTGCAGGCCTGAGCCCTGCAGCCCCGGAGCCCTGCAGCCCCAGAGCCCTGTATCCCCCTGAGCCCTGCATCCCCAGAGCCCTACTGCCCCGGAGCCCTGCAGACCCTGAGCCCTACATTCCGGGAGCCCTGCAGCCCCCCTCGCTCAGCTGTGTTCAGGAGCTCTTGGTCGGGGACCCTGAGGCCCCGTGGAGGGTGGCCTCCCCATCCCGGACTCTGTCCTTGGTCCTGCTGTGTGGTAGAGTGCCCGGGACGGGGTCCGGAGGGCACAGGGAGGCGTTCCATGTGCCACCAAGCTCGGGAGCCCCAGATGGTCCAGGGGCCAGGTCGGGTGCCACGCGCCTGCAGCCCCCAAGCCCTGTAGCCCCAGAGCCCCTGCAGGCCCCGAGCCCTGCAGACCCGGAGCCCTGCAGCCCCGGAGCACTGTAGCCCCCTGAGCACTGCAGCCCCCAATACCTACAGACCCGGACCCCTGCACCCCCTTAGCCCTGCAGCCCCCGAGCCCCAGGGCCCTCCAGACCCGGAGCCCTGCATCCCCGGAGCACTGTAGCCCCCCTGAGCCCTAAAGCCCCGGAGTCCTGCAGCCCCTGAGCCCTGCTGCCCCCGAGCCCTGTAGCCCCCCGAGCCCTGTAGCCCCCCGAGCCCTGCAGACCCAGAGCCCTGCAGACCTGGAGCCCTGCAGCTCCGGAGCCCTGCAGCCCCGGAGCCCTGTATCCCCCTGAGCCCTGCAGCCCTGGAACCCTACTGCCCTAGAGCCCTGCAGACCGTCCCCGAGCCCTGCAGCCCCCAAGACCTACATACCGGGAACCCTGCAGCCCCCCTCACTCGGCTGTGTTCAGGTGCTCTGGTCGGGCCCCTGAGTGCCAAGGGAGGGCGGCCTCCCCATGCCGGGATCCGTCCTTGGTCCTGCTGAGTGGCAGAGTGCCTGGGATGGGGTCAGGAGGGCACGGGGAGACTTCCCATGTGCCACCAAGCTTGGGAGCCCCGGATGGGTCCAGGGGCCCGGTAGGGTGCCACGGCGCTCCAGCCCCCGAGCCCTATAGCCACCCGAGCCCCAGGGCCCTGCTGCCCCAGAGCACTGTAGCCCCCCTGAGCCCTGCAGCCCCGGAGCCCTGCAGCCCCAGAGCCCTGCAGAACCCGTGCCCTACAGCCTATGAGCCCTGCAGACCCGGAGCCCTGCAGCTCCCGAGCCCGGTTGCCCCCCGAGCCCAGCAGACCTGGAGCCCTGCAGCCCCCGGATCCCTCTGAGCCCTGGTACATGTTTGACTCCTTTTTCTGATATTTCGAGGTGTTTGGTGTCAAACTCATTTTTTCCATTATAGGCCATAGAGCCCAGAGTCACATCACATTCCTAGTTCTGAACCCAAGGACCCCATAATGTGCCTCAGATGACATTGCAGGAGTGTCTATGACCCATTTCTAGACTCCTCAGGTGACTTTTTGAGGTTTTTGGGTTTAAGGGGGCAAAGTCACTTCTTCCACCCAGCCCTAGGTGCTCAAAATCTGGTACGATATCAGGTTTTTCCCTTGGCTGAAAGCTGAAAAAAAACTTTGGATCATACCAAAGGTATATATATCACATGAATGCATCAGATCTGACCTTTCTAACAAGTGTATTCATATCTTGTGCACTCAAACAGTGTCTCTGATATCCATTCTGAGCTATTTGGAAAATTAGCAACTCTTGTCAAAAAAACAATTTTTGACGATTTTTGCTAATTTTCAGTATCAACCCTAATGACTGTTTTCAGGTCCCTGTAGCCACCAGGACCCCATTATATAGCCCATGTGATATAGCAAGAGTGTCTAGGGGTCCTTTCCAGCCTCCAGGTACATGTTTGAGTCCTATTTCTGACATTTCGAGGTGTTTGGTGTCAAACTCATTTTTTCCATTATATGCCATAGAGCCCAGAGTCACATCACATATCTAGTTCTGGAGCCAAGGACCCCATAGTGTACCTCAGATGACATTGCAGGAGTGTCTATGACCCATTTCTAGACTCCAGGGGTGACTTTTTGAAGTTTTTGGGTTTAAGGGGGCAAAGTCACTTCTTCCACTCAGCCCAAGGTGCTCAAAATCGGGTACAATATCATGTTTTTCCCTTGGCTGGAAGCTGAAAAAAAACTTTATATAATACCAAAGGTATATATATCACATGAAAGCATCAGATCTGACCTTTCTAACAAGTGTATTCATATCTTGTGCACTCAAACAGTGTCTCTGATATCCATTCTGAGCTATTTGGAAAATTAGCAAATCTTGTCAAAAAAACATTTTTTGACGATTTTTGCTAATTTTCAGTATCAACCCTAATGACTGTTTTCAGGTCCCTGTAGCCACCAGGACCCCATTATATAGCTCAGGTGGTATAGCAAGAGTGGCTAGGGCTCATTTCCAGCCTCCAGGTACATGTTTGACTCCTATTTCTGACATTTTGAGGTGTTTGGTGTCAAACTCATTTTTTCCATTATAGGCCATAGAGCCCAGAGTCACATCACATTTCTATTTCTGGAGCCAAGGACCCCATAGTGTACCTCAGATGACATTGCAGGAGTGTCTATGACCCATTTCTAGACTCCAGGGGTGACTTTTTGAAGTTTTTGGGTTTAAGGGGGCAAAGTCACTTCTTCCACCCAGCCCAAGGTGTTCAAAATCGTGTACGATATCAGGTTTTTCCCTTGGCTGGAAGCTGAAAAAAAAACTTTATATAATACCAAAGGTATATATATCACATGAAAGCATCAGATCTGACCTTTCTAACAAGTGTATTTATGTCTTGTACACTCAAACAGTGTCTCTGATATCCAGTATGAGCTATTTGAAAAATTAGCAAAACTCGCTAAAAGTGCTCACTATTAGCGGGTTTTGCTAATTTTCAGTATCAACCCTAATAACTGTTTGTGGGTTCCTGTGGCCACCAGGACCCTATATTATATCTCAGGTGATATAGCAAGAGTGGCTAGGGCTCATTTCCAGCCTCCAGGTACATGTCTGAGTCCTATTTCTGACATTTTGAGGTGTTTGGTGTCAAATTCATTTTTTCCATTATAGGCCCTAGTTCTCAGAGTCACATCACATTTCTAGTTCTGGACCCAAGAACACCATAGTATACCTCAGATGACATACCAGGAGTGTCTAAGACCCATTTCTGGCCTCCAGGGGTGACTTTTTGAAGTTTTTGGGTTTAAGGGACAAAGTCACTTTTTGCACCCAGCCCAAGGTTCTCAAAATCGGGTACGATATCAAGTGTTTCCCTGGGCTGGAAGCTGAAAAAAAACTTTATATAATACCAAAGGTATATATATCACATGAAAGCATCAGATATGACCTTTCTAACAAGTGTATTCATATCTTGTGCACTCAAACAGTGTCTCTGATATTCAATCTGAGCTATTTGGAAAATTAGCAAATCTTGTCAAAAAAATATTTTTTGACGATTTTTGCTAATTTTCAGTATCAACCCTAATGACTGTTTTCAGGTCCCTGTAGCCACCAGGACCCCATTATATAGCTCAGGTGATATAGCAAGAGTGTCTAGGGCTCATTTCCAGCCTCCAGGTACATGTTTGACTCCTATTTCTGACATTTTGAGGTGTTTGGTGTCAAACTCATTTTTTCCATTATAGGCCATAGAGCCCAGAGTCACATCACATTTCTATTTCTGGAGCCAAGGACCCCATAGTGTACCTCAGATGACATTGCAGGAGTGTCTATGACCCATTTCTAGACTCCAGGGGTGACTTTTTGAAGTTTTTGGGTTTAAGGGGGCAAAGTCACTTCTTCCACCCAGCCCAAGGTGCTCAAAATCGGGTACGATATCAGGTTTTTCCCTTGGCTGGAAGCTGAAAAAAAACTTTATATAATACCAAAGGTATATATATTCAGATCTGACCTTTCTAACACGTGTATTCATATCTTGTGCACTCAAACAGTGTCTCTGATATCCAATCTGAGCTATTTGGAAAATTAGCAAATCTTGTCAAAAAAATATTTTTTGACCATTTTTGCTAATTTTCAGTATCAACCCTAATGACTGTTTTCAGGTCCCTGTAGCCACCAGGACCCCATTATATAGCTCAGGTGATATAGCAAGAGTGGCTAGGGTTCATTTCCAGCCTCCAGGTACATGTTTGACTCCTATTTCTGACATTTTGAGGTGTTTGGTGTCAAACTCATTTTTTCCATTATAGGCCCTAGTTCTCAGAGTCACATCACATTTCTAGTTCTGGACCCAAGAACACCATAGTATACCTCAGATGACATATCAGGAGTGTCTAAGATCCATTTCTGGCCTCCAGGGGTGACGTTTTCAAGTTTTTGGGTTTAAGGGGGCAAAGTCACTTCTTCCACCCAGCCCAAGGTGCTCAAAATCGGGTACGATATCAGGTTTTTCCCTTGGCTGCAAGCTGAAAAAAAAACTTTATATAATACCAAAGGTATATATATCACATGAAAGCATCAGATCTGACCTTTCTAACAAGTGTAGTTATGTCTTGTACACTCAAACAGTGTCTCTGATATCCAGTATGAGCTATTTGAAAAATTAGCAAAACTCGCTAAAAGTGCTCACTATTAGCGAGTTTTGCTAATTTTCATTATCAACCCTAATGACTGTTTTCGGGTCCCTGTGGCCACCAGGACCCTATATTATATCTCAGGTGATATAGCAAGAGTGGCTAGGGCTCCTTTCCAGCCTCCAGGTACATGTCTGAGTCCTATTTCTGACATTTTGAGGTGTTTGGTGTCAAACTCATTTTTTCCATTATAGGCCATAGAGCCCAGAGTCACATCACATTTCTAGTTCTGGAGCCAAGGACCCCATAGTGTACCTCAGATGACATTGCAGGAGTGTCTATGACCCATTTCTAGACTCCAGGGGTGACTTTTTGAAGTTTTTGGGTTTAAGGGGGCAAAGTCACTTCTTCCACCCAGCTCAAGGTGCTCAAAATCGGGTACAATATCAGGTTTTTCCCTTGGCTGGAAGCTGAAAAAAAAACTTTATATAATACCAAAGGTATATATATCACATGAAAGCATCAGATCTGAACTTTCTAACAAGTGTATTCATATCTTGTGCACTCAAACAGTGTCTCTGATATCCATTCTGAGCTATTTGGAAAATTAGCAAATCTTGTCAAAAAAATATTTTTTGACGATTTTTGCTAATTTTCAGTATCAACCCTCATGACTGTTTTCAGGTCCCCAGGACCTGATAATATATCTCAGGTGATATAGCAAGAGTGGCTAGGTTTCATTTCCAGCCTCCAGGTACATGTCGGACCCCTATTTGTGACATTTTGAGGTGTTTGGTGTCAAACTAATTTTTTCCATTATAGGCAATAGTCACCTCACGGAACCCACATTATCCCTCAGGTGACATAGCAGCAATGTCTGAGACCAAATGATAGCATCCAGCCACCTGTTTTATTGATATTCGTTATATTTTTATGTGTTCAGGGAGTCCTGTGTGCCTCCAAAATGAATTTCTAACACTTTTGAAGTCTCCATAAAGTGAAAAATGACTAAGTCCAAAAACATCATTGGTGCATCAAGATGTTCACAAAAGGTCACAATTGTGTTAAAATTTAAAAAAACATAGTGCTACAGTGGCCCAATGGCATGCTAAACATATAATGAATGATATAGAATGAATAGTTTTACAAAAAACATTGGAAAATTGTTATTTTAAATTTCTGGGGGACGAGGTCACGGAAGTCATGGAACTCCGAGCGGTGTAAAAGTTCAGCTTGAGGGCCCTCCCCATGGAGGTCAAAAATGTTATCACATCAAAATCATTTAAAAACTATATAGGTGTAATTGCAGTGTCCTAAATGCTATATAACTGCATTTGCACTGTTCTGTGCACCTCCAAAATCAATTTCCAACACTTTTGAAGTCTTCATGAAGTGAAAAATGACTAAGTCCAAAACCATCATTGGCGCATCAGAGTGTTCAAAAAAGGTCAAAAGTGGTTTAAAATTAAAAAAACATAGTGCTACAGTGGCCCAATGGCATGCTAAACATATAATCAATGATATAGAATGAATAGTTTTACAAAAACATTGGAAAATTGTTATTTTAAATTTCAGGGGGACGAGGTCACAGAAGTCATGGAACTCTGAGCAGGGTAAAAGTTCAGCTTGAGGGCCCTCCCCATGGAGGTCAAACATTTTATCACATCAAAATCATTTAAAAACTATATAGGTGCAATTGCAGTGTCCTAAATGCTTTATAACTGCATTTGCACTGTTCTGTGTACCTCCAAAATGACTTTCTAACACTTTTGAAGTCTCCATGAAGCAGAAATGAGCTAAGTCCAAAGAGCATCAAAGTGTCCCAAAACGGTCAAAAATTTGGCCCAATAGCATGCTAAACACATAATGAATGACACAGAATGAATAGATTTACAGATAACTTGGAAAATGCAATTTTAAATTTTAGGGGGACAAGGTCACGGAAGTCATGGAACTCCGAGCGGGGTAAAAGTTCAAACTCCCCCCCCCCCTTATGGAGGTCAAAATTTTAAATTAATCAAAATCATTTAAAAACTATATAGGTGGAATTGGAGTGTCCTGAATGCTATGTAGGTGCATTTGCACTGTTCTGTGTACCTCCAAAATGAATTTATAACACTTTTGAAGTCTCCATGAAGTAGAAAATGAGTTAGTCCAAAGACCATTTGAATTGAATTGAATTGAAAGAAAATTTATAATGCGCAAAACAATAACCCGCAGGTATCAAGGCGCCTAGCAAAAGATCAGAGAATGATCAGGAAAAGACATGAAACCCTACACATATGCTTGCTGGAAGAGAAGGGTTTTTAAGGCAGTGCGGAAGTTCTGTAAGGACGGGAGAGATCTCAGATCAAGAGGAAGTTCGTTCCACCACTTAGGGGCAAGAGTGGAGAAGGCTCTGCCGCCCCATTTGGCTCTTCGTACACGGGGGGCTGCCAGAAGTAGTTTCCCAGAGGAGCGCAAGTTCCTTCGGGGGACATAGTGGGAGATGATGGATCCTATTCCAGTGTCGCTCTTTTTGGCGATGGCTCTGTAGGTCATACATAGGACCTTAAACCGGATACGATATTCTACCGGCAGCCAGTGCAGCGTTTTCCTGGCTGCAGTGGCCGAAGAGCGTCTGGGAATATCCAGGACAAATCTGGCTATGGCGTTTTGGACTACCTGTAAGCGCTGCAGCTGTCCTTTATTGAGTCCAGCATACAGCGCATTACAATAGTCCAGACGCGAGCCGATAAGAGCAACAGCTATTTGTTTTCTTGCCTGGAGGGAAAGATATTTCCTGACCCTTCGTAGGGTATGAATCAGGCCCCAACAGGTGGAAACGGTTCTGCTCACCTGGCTGCCTAAGTCAAGGGCAGGGTCTATTAGCACCCCGAGATTTTTAGCAGAAGATGTGGGGGAAGGGCATGTTCCAAGAGAGTCAGGCCACCAATTGGCTGACCAGATGTTTTCTTTCCCCCCAAACACCATCACCTCCGTCTTCTCCCCATTCAGTTTCAGAGAGTTCTGGATCATCCATTTACCAACCGCCTCCATGCAAGATCTAAACCTGGAGGCGATTAGTTCATCTGAATGGGGAAGAGAGACGAGGATTTGAGTGTCGTCTGCGTACGAGACTACCTCCATCCCGAATGATCTTATTAATTTGGCTAGTGGGGTAACATAGATATTAAAAAGGGTCGGGCTGAGTGCTGACCCTTGAGGAACCCCACATAGCACAGGACGGGATGGAGATAGGAACTCCCCAAGCTTGACTCTTTGTTCCCTCCCCGTGAGGAAGGAGGTCAAGAGATCCAGAGCTGCGTTCTTCACCCCCACCTCCCTCAGCCGCGATGTAAGTACTGAGGGGGAGAGGGTGTCGAAAGCCACAGTTAGATCTAGCAGGACCAGGAGAGAGGTCTGGCCCTCATCTACTGTCGTGCGGATCTTGTCAAGCACGATGGTGAGGGCTGACTCGGTGCTGAATTCTTTCCTGAATCCATGCTGGGAGGAGTCTTAGCATCCCGAGCTTTCCACAAAGGCAGCAAGATGCTTGTTAAGATGTGTCTCAAGCATCTTCGCAGGAGCAGGGAGCAGGGAGATAGGCCGGAAGTTTTTTAGGACCCCCGGATCCAGAGAGGCCTTTTTCAACAGGGGTTATACTACCGCCTTCTTCCACTCTGCAGGGAAAATGCCATCTCTAATGGCTAGATTCATTATCTCTAGCAGCGGTGGTAAGAGGGTCTCCCTACACTGCTTGATGACTTTCAGTGTATATTTACAACAAGGGGTGGTGAGGGACAGAGTCTCTGAATTAAGCAGAAAGCTCTCACCCAGTCAAGAGATCAGGGCTAGATCCAACACCGTTTTTTAGCTCACTGCACCATCCCAGTTTCAGAACCTGGCTGTATGCAAATTAGTCTGTTCCTGTCCCAGTGCATGATGGGAACAGGGCAAACCAAACTACAAAAGCCAATTCTTACACTGGGAAGGAAACAAGCTCCCGGGGACCGGTTTCTGGCATTACAGCCGTCTTCGGCCCGGTTTGCTTGAATCCTGATGGTGCAATGAGCAAGGGTCTCACATCTGAGAATACCCTTCCACGCTTAGGGTGGACAAAAATATTTACAACAAGGGGTGGTGAGGGACAGAGTCTCTGAATTAAGCAGAAAGCTCTCACCCAGTCAAGAGATCAGGGCTAGATCCAACACCGTTTTTTAGCTCACTGCACCATCCCAGTTTCAGAACCTGGCTGTATGCAAATTAGTCTGTTCCTGTCCCAGTGCATGATGGGAACAGAGCAAACCAAACTACAAAAGCCAATTCTTACACTGGGAAGGAAACAAGCTCCCGGGGACCGGTTTCTGGCATTACAGCCGTCTTCGGCCCGGTTTGCTTGAATCCTGATGGTGCAATGAGCAAGGGTCTCACATCTGAGAATACCCTTCCACGCTTAGGGTGGACAAAAATATTTACAACAAGGGGTGGTGAGGGACAGAGTCTCTGAATTAAGCAGAAAGCTCTCACCCAGTCAAGAGATCAGGGCTAGATCCAACACCGTTTTTTAGCTCACTGCACCATCCCAGTTTCAGAACCTGGCTGTATGCAAATTAGTCTGTTCCTGTCCCAGTGCATGATGGGAACAGGGCAAACCAAACTACAAAAGCCAATTCTTACACTGGGAAGGAAACAAGCTCCCGGGGACCGGTTTCTGGCATTACAGCCGTCTTCGGCCCGGTTTGCTTGAATCCTGATGGTGCAATGAGCAAGGGTCTCACATCTGAGAATACCCTTCCACGCTTAGGGTGGACAAAAATATTTACAACAAGGGGTGGTGAGGGACAGAGTCTCTGAATTAAGCAGAAAGCTCTCACCCAGTCAAGAGATCAGGGCTAGATCCAACACCGTTTTTTAGCTCACTGCACCATCCCAGTTTCAGAACCTGGCTGTATGCAAATTAGTCTGTTCCTGTCCCAGTGCATGATGGGAACAGGGCAAACCAAACTACAAAAGCCAATTCTTACACTGGGAAGGAAACAAGCTCCCGGGGACCGGTTTCTGGCATTACAGCCGTCTTCGGCCCGGTTTGCTTGAATCCTGATGGTGCAATGAGCAAGGGTCTCACATCTGAGAATACCCTTCCACGCTTAGGGTGGACAAAAATATTTACAACAAGGGGTGGTGAGGGACAGAGTCTCTGAATTAAGCAGAAAGCTCTCACCCAGTCAAGAGATCAGGGCTAGATCCAACACCGTTTTTTAGCTCACTGCACCATCCCAGTTTCAGAACCTGGCTGTATGCAAATTAGTCTGTTCCTGTCCCAGTGCATGATGGGAACAGGGCAAACCAAACTACAAAAGCCAATTCTTACACTGGGAAGGAAACAAGCTCCCGGGGACCGGTTTCTGGCATTACAGCCGTCTTCGGCCCGGTTTGCTTGAATCCTGATGGTGCAATGAGCAAGGGTCTCACATCTGAGAATACCCTTCCACGCTTAGGGTGGACAAAAATATTTACAACAAGGGGTGGTGAGGGACAGAGTCTCTGAATTAAGCAGAAAGCTCTCACCCAGTCAAGAGATCAGGGCTAGATCCAACACCGTTTTTTAGCTCACTGCACCATCCCAGTTTCAGAACCTGGCTGTATGCAAATTAGTCTGTTCCTGTCCCAGTGCATGATGGGAACAGGGCAAACCAAACTACAAAAGCCAATTCTTACACTGGGAAGGAAACAAGCTCCCGGGGACCGGTTTCTGGCATTACAGCCGTCTTCGGCCCGGTTTGCTTGAATCCTGATGGTGCAATGAGCAAGGGTCTCACATCTGAGAATACCCTTCCACGCTTGGGGTGGACAAAAATATTTACAACAAGGGGTGGTGAGGGACAGAGTCTCTGAATTAAGCAGAAAGCTCTCACCCAGTCAAGAGATCAGGGCTAGATCCAACACCGTTTTTTAGCTCACTGCACCATCCCAGTTTCAGAACCTGGCTGTATGCAAATTAGTCTGTTCCTGTCCCAGTGCATGATGGGAACAGGGCAAACCAAACTACAAAAGCCAATTCTTACACTGGGAAGGAAACAAGCTCCCGGGGACCGGTTTCTGGCATTACAGCCGTCTTCGGCCCGGTTTGCTTGAATCCTGATGGTGCAATGAGCAAGGGTCTCACATCTGAGAATACCCTTCCACGCTTAGGGTGGACTGGGTAAGAGTGGTCTGCTCAATTCAGACACTCTGTTCATCACCACCCCCTTTTGTAAATCGATTTTGGCCACTATAGGTGTGGCAGGGTATACTCAGACATGAGTCCCTTTCTCACTGCTCCATCAGGATTCAAGCAAGCCGGGCCGAAGAGGCTGAAATGCCAGAAACCGGTCCCCGGTAGCTTGTCTCCTTTCTGGTAAAGAATTGGCTTGGTAGTTTAGTCTGCCCTGTTCCCATGATGCACTGGGCCAGGGACAGACTGATTTGCATATAGCCAGGTTCTGAGCTGGGATGGGGCAGTGAGATAAATAACGGTGATGGATCAAGCCCTGATCTTTGGACTGGGTAAGAGTGGTCTGCTCAATTCAGACACTCTGTTCATCACCACCCCCTTTTGTAAATCGATTTTGGCCACTATAGGTGTGGCAGGGTATACTCAGACATGAGTCCCTTTCTCACTGCTCCATCAGGATTCAAGCAAGCCGGGCCGAAGAGGCTGAAATGCCAGAAACCGGTCCCCGGTAGCTTGTCTCCTTTCTGGTAAAGAATTGGCTTGGTAGTTTAGTCTGCCCTGTTCCCATGATGCACTGGGCCAGGGACAGACTGATTTGCATATAGCCAGGTTCTGAGCTGGGATGGGGCAGTGAGATAAATAACGGTGATGGATCAAGCCCTGATCTTTGGACTGGGTAAGAGTGGTCTGCTCAATTCAGACACTCTGTTCATCACCACCACCTTTTGTAAATCGATTTTGGCCACTATAGGTGTGGCAGGGTATACTCAGACATGAGTCCCTTTCTCACTGCTCCATCAGGATTCAAGCAAGCTGGGCCGAAGAGGCTGAAATGCCAGAAACCGGTCCCCGGTAGCTTGTCTCCTTTCTGGTAAAGAATTGGCTTGGTAGTTTAGTCTGCCCTGTTCCCATGATGCACTGGGCCAGGGACAGACTGATTTGCATATAGCCAGGTTCTGAGCTGGGATGGGGTAGTGAGATAAATAACGGTGATGGATCAAGCCCTGATCTTTGGACTGGGTAAGAGTGGTCTGCTCAATTCAGACACTCTGTTCATCACCACCCCCTTTTGTAAATCGATTTTGACCACTATAGGTGTGGCAGGGTATACTCAGACATGAGTCCCTTTCTCACTGCTCCATCAGGATTCAAGCAAGCCGGGCCGAAGAGGCTGAAATGCCAGAAACCGGTCCCCGGTAGCTTGTCTCCTTTCTGGTAAAGAATTGGCTTGGTAGTTTAGTCTGCCCTGTTCCCATGATGCACTGGGCCAGGGACAGACTGATTTGCATATAGCCAGGTTCTGAGCTGGGATGGGGCAGTGAGATAAATAACGGTGATGGATCAAGCCCTGATCTTTGGACTGGGTAAGAGTGGTCTGCTCAATTCAGACACTCTGTTCATCACCACCCCCTTTTGTAAATCGATTTTGGCCACTATAGGTGTGGCAGGGTATACTCAGACATGAGTCCCTTTCTCACTGCTCCATCAGGATTCAAGCAAGCCGGGCCGAAGAGGCTGAAATGCCAGAAACCGGTCTCCGGTAGCTTGTCTCCTTTCTGGTAAAGAATTGGCTTGGTAGTTTAGTCTGCCCTGTTCCCATGATGCACTGGGCCAGGGACAGACTGATTTGCATATAGCCAGGTTCTGAGCTGGGATGGGGCAGTGAGATAAATAACGGTGATGGATCAAGCCCTGATCTTTGGACTGGGTAAGAGTGGTCTGCTCAATTCAGACACTCTGTTCATCACCACCCCCTTTTGTAAATCGATTTTGGCCACTATAGGTGTGGCAGGGTATACTCAGACATGAGTCCCTTTCTCACTGCTCCATCAGGATTCAAGCAAGCCGGGCCGAAGAGGCTGAAATGCCAGAAACCGGTCCCCGGTAGCTTGTCTCCTTTCTGGTAAAGAATTGGCTTGGTAGTTTAGTCTGCCCTGTTCCCATGATGCACTGGGCCAGGGACAGACTGATTTGCATATAGCCAGGTTCTGAGCTGGGATGGGGCAGTGAGATAAATAACGGTGATGGATCAAGCCCTGATCTTTGGACTGGGTAAGAGTGGTCTGCTCAATTCAGACACTCTGTTCATCACCACCCCCTTTTGTAAATCGATTTTGGCCACTATAGGTGTGGCAGGGTATACTCAGACATGAGTCCCTTTCTCACTGCTCCATCAGGATTCAAGCAAGCCGGGCCGAAGAGGCTGAAATGCCAGAAACCGGTCCCCGGTAGCTTGTCTCCTTTCTGGTAAAGAATTGGCTTGGTAGTTTAGTCTGCCCTGTTCCCATGATGCACTGGGTCAGGGACAGACTGATTTGCATATAGCCAGGTTCTGAGCTGGGATGGGGCAGTGAGATAAATAACGGTGATGGATCAAGCCCTGATCTTTGGACTGGGTAAGAGTGGTCTGCTCAATTCAGACACTCTGTTCATCACCACCCCCTTTTGTAAATCGATTTTGGCCACTATAGGTGTGGCAGGGTATACTCAGACATGAGTCCCTTTCTCACTGCTCCATCAGGATTCAAGCAAGCCGGGCCGAAGAGGCTGAAATGCCAGAAACCGGTCCCCGGTAGCTTGTCTCCTTTCTGGTAAAGAATTGGCTTGGTAGTTTAGTCTGCCCTGTTCCCATGATGCACTGGGCCAGGGACAGACTGATTTGCATATAGCCAGGTTCTGAGCTGGGATGGGGCAGTGAGATAAATAACGGTGATGGATCAAGCCCTGATCTTTGGACTGGGTAAGAGTGGTCTGCTCAATTCAGACACTCTGTTCATCACCACCCCCTTTTGTAAATTGATGACTTTCAGTGGGCAGGTATCCAAAGGGGAACCAGACTTAGTCTTGGCTAACAGTAGCTCAAGATCTTGCAAGGCCAGCGGGGGAAAAGCGTCCAGAGTGCATGGTGGGGAGATTTCTGTGATGATCGAACTCGTCTCTACCCTGGGTGTAGATGCACTGAGAACAGCTCTTTGTTCCTCGAGGGCTAGGTGGATATCCTGAATTTTAGAGTGGAAGAAGGAGGCGATCTTATCACAGAGATCCTGCGAAGGAATGACAGGGTCAGGGGCTTGCAATCTGACCAGGGAGTCAACAGTTTTAAAGAGTTCCTTCGGGGAGGAGAGCGAGGAAGTCGCTGTAACAAAGTATTCTTGTTTAGCCTGCACAATTTCCGCTTTGTATTTTTTAACAAGAAGTCTATGAGCTTCCTTGTTCTTGAAGTCCCAACTAGCATGCCATAGCCTCTCCTTTCTCCTCACTTCTTGCCTAAGAAGCCTAAGGGAGTCGGAGAACCAGGGGGCAGAAGGTCTCTTTCTAGCGCGGCGCCGGGATTGTTCTGGGGCTAGTTTATTCAGGGCCTCGGTAGTGACCTGTTCAAAGTGAGCGACTGCAGTCTGTACGCTATCTAGGCCAGTGATAGCAAGGCTTGCAGCCCAGGGCACGAAGGAATTGCTATTAATATTCCTGAAGTTTCTAGTAGTCTCTATTGTATGGTTCCCTAGTTTACCGGAGTTCACCCTGTGGTGTTTCAGAAGGAAAGGGACCGCCAGATGGTCAGACCAGGAAAGATGGATCGGGTCCTTGGTAGTCAAACGGGGGTCATTGGAAAAGATGCCATCCAGAGTGTGTCCTGCACGATGAGTGGCTCCCGTGACACGTTGCGTAAGCCCGCAGGATTCTAGGGCCTCAGTGAGACAGGAGGTTTCAGAGAGGTCGTGCCGTTCTAGGTGGTAGTTAAAGTCACCCAGGATGGAGAAGTTGTCTCGGCCAAAATAGGGTTCAAGAGATTGGAGGAGGTGGTGCGTGAAGTGGGTTCTCGAGCCGGGGGGACGATAAATTAAGATACCGTTAAAGAAGGGGCATTGCTCTTCCTTTATTGTAAAATAAAGAGCTTGAAAACTGTCAGGAAAATCAGTCATGGGTACTATGTGGCATTGAAGGTGATCTTTGTAAAGGATCGCTATCCCCCCTCCCACTCGTCCCTGCCTATCTAGTCTGGCCAGGCAGTAACCTTCAGGGACAGCCTCTATTAGATCAGGGTCGGAAGAGTCCTTAGCCCAGGTTTCGGTCACAAACACTAGAGTGGGCGTTCTGTCCAGTACCATCTCCTTAAACATAACCTTGTTCTTGATAAGGGAGCGGGCATTGACCAAGATGCCCTCTACTCCTACTATATTAGAACTGGATGTGACGGGGTGTTCAGGGGTAGGGTAGATGGGGGCGGGGTTGGGAGGTCTTGACGAGAGGTAACAGCCACATCGAAGTGGGAGCAGGAAATCATCCGGTTCATAAGAATGTGAGCAGCGTTTTTTCCAGGGTTTAAGAGCCAACAGATCGCAAAGAGAGTAGCTGTAAGGGGGAGATGACATTTTACCAGAGTCCAGGGACCAGCCGCCCAGCGCGTCCTCAGCGCGGACGGGCGCAGACGGGCTGGACTCTGGCGTGACTCCGGTGGGCATCCGGCGCATCTGCTACCGCGTCCGCTACGCGGAGCGACAGGGGTCTCTTTTATAGCGACTAGAGCTAGACTAGAGCATCAAAGTGTTCCAAAACGGTCAAAAATGCATAAAAACTTAAAAAAACAAAGTGCTACAGTGGGCCAATAGCAAGCTAAACACACTATGAATGACACAGAATGAATAGTTTTACAAATTACTTGGAAAATGCCATTTAAAATTTCAGGGGGACAAGGTCACGAAAGTCATGAAACTCCGAGTGGGGTAAAAGTTCAACCTTTCCCCCCTTATGGAGGTCAAAATTTTAATACATCAAAATCATTTAAAAACTATATAGGTGTGATTGCAATGTCTTTGATACATGTCACATGAATTTTAAACACATTAGGAGCATCTCTGATCAAATTAATCATTAAAATCCCAAAGCTCCACCGGTGCTTCAAAGTGCTCCAAAACGCTCAAAAATGGTGGAAAATGAAAAAAAATCATCATTTCCGAGGCTTTATAACATTCCTTAGATAATGTATATCTTCAATTAATTTTAAATCCCTTTATTAAAAAAATACCTTTTTATGCTACACTGGTGCAACGCCTCAAGTCTGAGAAGCTGCACCAGTGGAGCAAAAGCTACACTGGTGCAGCCGAAGCTGCACTGGTGTAACAGGAGTCAAGCTCCCCGGCCTGGCTAGGGTTCGGAAGGTGGGACCGGGCCCAGGGCTTGAGCTCCGTCCGTCCGGCCCCGGGGTGCATGAACCCCCCCATCCTGCAAGCCATCAGAGGGTCCGGGCGCTGGGGACGGGGCTCCACTGGGGCCCGGGGAGGCTCTCCCCGGTCTGGCTAGGGTTTGGAAGGTGGGACTGGGCCCGGGGCTTGAGCTCCATCTGGCCGGGCCTGGGGTGCGTGAGCACCCATCCTGTAAGCCATCAGAGAGTCCGGGCGCTGGGGACTGGGCTTCACCGGGGCCCGGGGAGGCTCTCCCCGGCCTGGCTAGGGTTCAGAAGCTGGGACCGGGCCCGGGGCTTGAGCTTCGTCCGGCTTGCCCCGGGGTGCGTGAGCCCCCCATCCTTCAAGCCATCAGAGGGCCCGGGTGCTGGGGACGGGGCTCCACTGGGGCCCAGGGAGGCTCTCCCAGGCCTGGCTAGGGTTCGGAAGCTGGGACCGGGCCCGGAGCTTGAGCTCCGTCCATCCGTCCCCATGGTGCGTGAGCCCCCCCGTCCTGCAAGCCATCAGAGGGTCCGGGTGCTGGGGACGGGACTCCATTGGGCAGGCGGGAGCCCTCCAGTGGAGGCACGGGGCAGGCAGATTGGCGTCATTTCGGTCCTGGCCATCTGGTCGCCCCCTCTCGCCTCGGCCATCTGGTCACCCCCAATGCTTTCCTATGGCGCAACCAGATGGCCGGGCTTCCCTGAAAGTCCCGATTAGGTGCCATTCGCCTCCTGGATCCCAGGCAGGGCTCCATGAGGTCAGGCACGTTTGCGCCCTGGGTCCCCTCTGTCACCTCGAGTGCACGGATTACAAGAAAGGGGGGTAATTTTCCTCCGGTTTACTAGGGGCAAGGGTATGCCCGGACACCCTCCTGGGGCTGGTGGTTCCCTGCCAGGGACCAGATGGGCTGTCTTCCCGGGCAACACCTCCCAGGCGTCTGGGGCTCCCTCCTCTGGCCCGCAGCGTGGCAAAGTACCCGGGACGGGCTCCATGGGTCCTGGGCCCTGCAACCCCGGAGCCCCGAAGCCCCAGAGGCCCGGAGCCCCACAGCTCCGGGGCCCTGCAGCCCCAGAGCCCTGCAGCCCCAGAGCGCTGCAGCCCTGCAGTCCCTGGAGCCCTGCAGCCCCGGAGCCCTGGAGACCCGCAGCCCTGCAGCCCCGGAGCCCTGGAGACCCGCAACCCTGCCGCCCCGGAACGTGGGCAAGCGGGAGCCCTACCACGAAGGCCTCGGGATGGGCAGATGAAGAGACCTTTTGGTCCCAGCCATCTGGTCGCCCTTCTCCCCTCGGCCATCTGGTCGCCCACAATGCTTTTTTATGGAGCGACCAGATGGCAGGACTTCCCTGTAAGTCCCGATGAGGTGCCATTCGCCTCCCGGATCCCAGCCAGGGCTCCAGGAGGTCAGGCACATTCGCACCTTCGGTCCCCTGAGCCTCGCGGTGTGCACTTGTTCCCAGAAAGAGGGGTAGCCTTCCTCCGGATTACTAGGGACAAGGTACTCTGGGACCCCTCTCAGCCTAGCGGTCCTCAGCTGGCAGCTGGATGGGCCAGGATGCCATCCAGCCCCTGGTCCGTCCCTGGGTCTGCCGCGTGGCAGGATGCCCTGGATAGGGTCTGGGAGGGCCCGGGCCTGGGGTCCCCATCCCCCCGGCCTGCCCCACTTCCCGGTACAGTGGGGGTTCCGTTGTGCCCAGAGAGCCTGGCTGGGTTCAGGAGCTGCGGCCGGGGCTCAGTCCAGGGTCCTGCTGCGTGGCAGGGTGTCCGTGATGGGGTCCGGAGGGCCCGGGAAAGCTTCTCCTGTGCTTCTGGGCCTGGGAACCCCGGCGGGATCCAGGGGCCCCGCTGGGCCCCGGGTGGGGTGCTCAAGCCCAGGGCCCTGTCCCCCGGCCTAGGGCCCTGTCCCCCGGCCTGCCGCACTGCCAAAGGTCCGGGACGGGGTTCCGTGGTGCCCAGAGAGCCTCCACATGCTTGGCTGGGTTCAGGAGCTCCGTCAGGGGCCCCTGAGGGCCCCTGGGAGGGTGGCCTCCCCACCCGGGGCTCCGTCCTGGGTCCAGCCGCGTAGCAGGGTGCCAGTGATGGGGTCCGGGGAGGCTTCTCCTGTGCCTCGGGCCTGGGAACCCCAGCGGGGTCCAGGGGCCCCGCTGGGCTCCTGGTGGGTTGCTCTGGCCCAGGGCTCTGTCCCCCGGCCTAGGGCCCTGTCCCCCGGCCTGCTGCACTGCCAAAGGCCCAGGAAGCCTCCCCGTGCTTGGCTGGGTTCAGGAGCTCCGTCCGGGGCCCCTGAGGGCCCCTGGGAGGGTGGCCTCCCCACCCAGGGGTCCGTCCTGTGTCCTGGTGCGTGGCAGGGGGCCTGGGACGTTGTCCAGAGGGCCCGGAGTAGGCTTCCCCTGCGCCTCCGGGCCTGGGAGCCCCGGCTGGGTCCAGGGGCCCTGCCGGGCCCTGGGTTGCATGCTCGAGCCCAGGGCCCTGTCCCCCCGGCCTGCCGCACCGCCAAATGCCCGGGGCAGGGGTTCTGTAGTGCCCGGGGAGCCTCCCCTTGCTCGGCTGGCTTCAGGAACCCCGTCCGGGGCCCCTGAGGGCCCCGGGAGGGTGGCCTCCCCACCCGGGGCTCTGTCCTGGGTCCTGCCACGCGGCAGGGTGCCTGGGACGGGGTCCTGAGGCTCCAGGCGGCTTCCCTTTCGTGCCCGGCCATCTGGTCGCCCAGATCCCCTCGGCCATCTGTTTGCCCGGATCCCATCAGCCATCTGGTCGCCCGCAATGCTTTCTTGTGCAGAATTGCAAATTTTGCAATTTCGCGAGTGCAAGATTGTTGCTGCCCGCCGCTTCTACGTGTTCGCAATTGTTTACTCCCGCGATGCGTGATCACGAGCCTTTATGACGTACTCGCATTGACAAACTCTCGCTGTGCAAGGTGGCGGGCGCGATGACGTAATCGCGGTCGACAAACTCCCGCGGGATCACGCAGCAAGATCCAAAATGGTGCAGCACACGCAAACATGGAGTAAAACAACTCTTCAAACGTTGAATGACGGTAAGTGAACGTCGGGCGCCGCAATATTGTATTTGTCAAGCACGACCAAGCAAAAAAATCTGCTGCGTGTGAATTTGCGAAATTTCGGCAAATTCGCGAGGATTCGCGGATCGCAAATTTGCCGAAAAATTCGCAAATTCCGCGAGCGGAACTGATTTTACGCCCATTCTTAGTGTCCAGACAGCTTCCCTTTCGTGCCCGGCCATCTGGTCTACCAGATCCCCTCGGCCATCTGGTCGCCCGGATGCCCTCGGCCATCTGGTCGCCCGCAATGCTTTCCTATGGGGCGACCAGATGGCCGGACTTCCCTGGAAGTCCCGATGAGGTGCTATTCACCTCCCGGATCCCAGCAAGGGCTCCAGGAGGTCGGGTACTTTTGCGCCTTGGGTCCCCCGAGCCTCGTGATGCGCACTTTTTCCCAGAAAGAGGGGTAGCCTTCCTCCGGATTACTAGGGACAAGGTACTCTGGGACCCCTCACGGCCTAGCAGTCCTCAGTCCTTAGCCGGTAGCTGGCTGGGCCAGGATGCCGCCCCAGCCCCGGGTACATCCCTGGGCCTGCCGCGTGGCAGGAAGCCCTGGATGGGGTTCAGGAGGGCCCGGGGAGGCGTCCCCTGTGCCTCCGGGCTCCTGGCTTGAGAGCCCGGAGGTGCTCTTGGCCTTGTCCCCCGGCCTGCCACGCTACCAAAGGCCCGGCACAGGGTTCAGTGGTGCCCCGGGAGCCTCCCCTTGCTCGGCTGGGTTCAGGAGCTCCGTCCAGGGCGCTCCGTCCAGGGCCCCTGAGGGGCCCGAGGAGGGCGGCCTCCCCACCCGGGGCTCCGTCCTGGGTCCTGCCGCATGGCAGGGTTCCTGGGACAGGGTCTGAAGGGCCCGGGGTAGGCTTCCCCTGCACCTCCAGGCCTGGGAGCCCCGGCTGGGTCCAGGGGCCCCACAAGACCCTGGGTCGGGTGCTCGGGCTTAGGGCCCTGTCCACCCAGCCTGCGGCACTGCCAAAGGCCCGGGACCGGGGTTCCGTGGTGCCCGGGGAGCCTCTCTTTGCTCGGCTGGCTTCAGGGGCCCTGGGGAGGGTGGCCTCCCCACCCGGGGCTCTGTCCTGGGTCCAGCCGTGTGGCAGGGTACCCGGGACGGGGTCCGGAGGGTCCAGGCTTCCCTTTCGTGCCCGGCCATCTGGTCGCCCAGATCTCCTCGGCCATCTGGTCGCCCGCAATGCTTTCCTATGGGGCGACCAGATGGATGGACTTCCCTGGAAGTCCCGATGAGGTGCCATTCGCCTCCCGGATCCCAGCCAGGGCTCCAGGAGGTCGGGCACGTTCGCGCCTAGGGTCCCCTGAGCCTCGCGGTGCGCACTTGTTCCCAGAAAGAGGGGTAGCCTTCCTCCGGATTACAAGGGACAAGGTACTCTGGGACCCCTCTCGACCTAGCGGTCCTCAGCCGGCAGCTGGACGGGCCAGGATGCCGCCCCAGCCCCGGGTCCATCCCTGGGCGTGCCGCGTGGCAGGAAGCCCTGGATGGGGTCTGAAAGGGCCTGGGGAGGCATCCCCTGCGCCTCCGGGCTGAAGGCGGGGGCCAGGGGCCTGGCCAGGCCCTGGGTCGGGTGCCCCGGCTCCGGGCCCCATCCCCCGGCCTGCCGTACTGCCAAAGCCGGGAACGGCGTTCCGTTGGCCCGGGGAGCTTCCCCTTGCATGGCTGGGTTCAGGAGCTCTGTCCAGGGGCCTCTGAGGGGCCCCGGGGAGGGTGGCCTCCCCACCCGGGGCTCCGTCCTGGGTCCTGCCGTGAAAGCAGGGTGCCTAGGACGGGGTCCGGAGGGCCCGGGGTAGGCTTCCCCTGCGCCTCTGGGCCTGGGAGCCCGGCTTGGTCCAAGGGCCCGCCGAGCCCCGGGTCGGGTGCTCGGGCCCTGGGCCCTGGGCCCTGTCCCCCAGGCCCGCTGCACTGCCAAGTGCCCGGGTCGGGGTTCTGTTGCACCCGGGCAGGCCTCCCGTGCTCCTCAAGGTGTCCGGAGGCCCCGGGTTGGAGGGCCTGTCGGGGCCTCCTGGCGGCCTCCATGGCTGGGGCCCAGCTGGGGCCTTGGGCCTCCGGTCTGCCATGCCCTGGCGCCCGCTCACTCCTTGGTTGGGGCACAGGGTGTCCAGTAAGCATGGGTGAATTTTGCGAATTCGCGATCAGCAAATTTGCGGGTTTGAGAACTCGCAATTCGCAAAATTTGCGAATTCATGTGTATTTGCGAATTTTCTGTTTTTGCCACTTTGCGTTTCGACACATGCTTTGTGGTTTCTTCAGGACAAGTTCAGCGAGATACTCTAAACATGTGAAAAGGAAAATTTTCTGAAGTAAAAAGGTTTCAGGATGTAGAGATGTGGACTTCATCTTATTTGCTTCTATGTGCGAAGTCGACACAAAACAATTCTTTTATTCACAAAGCATGTGTCGAAACGCGTCAACAGGAATTAGCTTTTACAATTAATTTCGGGAATCATCAATGTGTTCATATTTCCCTGATTACTGTATAATCTTTACATTGAAGATTTGTCCTTTTAAACAAACTTCCCCCTTTTTTTTTTTACTATGTGTATTATTGAATATGTTCATATCAATTTTTATGAATGCAATTACATTTCTCATGTTATCATATAATATTTTTCTTTGAGTCTTTTTCTCCTTATGCTGTTTTTACCTTCTTTTATACTTGTTTCTGCCAATTAATTTGTTTTTTATTTTGCCTGGGCTTTTACCCTTGCACATGATTGCTTTACCCTGACCTACGAAATTTATCCCATTCAGGGGGTCCTTGTTGCTTTACCATAAGTTTACGTTCATATTGCAGGCACCTCAGCTGCTTTCGGGCCTTAAAAGAATGGTTGAAATGTGTGCACATTCTTCGGCAGGTGGTCAGTAACTCGCACACTGGACTTTCTTCACTCAAGAATGTTTTAACAACCAGGTTTATACAGTGCGCCAAACACGGCACTCTGAAATAGTTACCCTTATCCATGGCCTTAACTACATTGGCGCCATTATCCGTGGAAACATAACCAATCATGCGTTTTCTTGGGGACAGCCATTGAAATACCTTTGTGTTAAACTCACGCAAAATGTTTTCTCCTGTATGATTTTTTTCCATGGCAAAGTGTTGCATGTTTCCGAGCAGCTTTATAAACTTTGTCCGGGTCAAAACCTGCGGTTACCTTTGCTTTAACCCCTGAAAAAGAGACCCAGTGTGCAGTGATGCACATGTAATCAATGGCTTGGCAACTGGTCCACATGTCTGTTGTCAGATGTATAGTGTGAACCGCACTCTTCTGCAAAGCTGCCCCAATCACCTCCAGCACATCTTCATGCAGTGCTGGAACCGCAACTCTGGCAAAATAGAACCGGCTAGGAACCTTCCATTTAGGGCAGAGCGTTGCCATAATTCAAGAAAACCCACCCCTTCCACAAAAGCAAAAGGGAGAAGGTCCAGCACTCGCCTTTTAGCCAGCTTAGTGTTATACAGACGCATCATTGGGTGGTTGCGTTCAAATGGCGCATCTGAAAACAACATGCTTCTAATGGTGGGATGGACCATTTTACGGGATGATGATGAGTTCTTCGACCCAGTTACGCTCGGTGATGATGAACTTTTTCGCATTGGTGTCTCACTCTCTCCCACAATCTTAGTGTGGCTCATATATCTTGCAGGGGGTGTGCTGCTGACAGGGGTACTGGGTGTAAGTGAAGAAATGTTTGACGTTTCTTCCTCCTCGTCATCATCAGATGAAACATCAACGGATACAATTTGTTGACTTGCAATTCGGGCTGCCTTGATCTCCTTTAGGTGCGCATGCCATTTGACAGTGTGCTGTCTCTCAAGATGACCTCTCTGGCCTCCGGTACCATAGTTGGTACCAAGCTTACCACGACTAACTCGAAGCTTACAAATGGTACAAATGGCTATGTTTCCCCTTGTTGGGCTAACACTAAAGAAGTCCCAAACGGCGGACTTCAAATGTCTGTGGGAGGGCGGAGGAGGCGATACTGGGAATGCTAATGCCAGATGAAGTGGAGGATGTGTTTTGTCAAAATTTACTACGTTGTGCACTTACAGCACCACTAATTGAGGAAATGGAGGTCGAGGTGGATGGAGGTCCCTTCTGGCGAGAAAATATGGAAGCGGTAGGTGGTGGTGTACTAGTTAACTGCATTGGTGGTGGTCCCATTGCCATGTCGCCAACAACACGCTCAGCAGCATTTCGGGCTAGGGTAAAAATGTCTTTTTGCTGCGTGCCCCCTGAGGCTGCCGTGACGTCTATGATGATTGTGTCGTCGTCGTTTGAGTATTCATCAGCAGGAGTATACGCCACTTCTTGTTCAGTGTCATCATCACACTCCATAACTATGAGACTTTCGGGGACCTTCCTTTTACGTTTAGCTACCTTTGTCAGATCATGGTGAGCCTCACTTTAAGACGGCCGTGGTGGTTCCCAATTTTCATCCATATCAACAGAAGGAAGGGGGCTTGAAGAAGATGTAGACACCATCCTTGATCTTTTCCTTGCTAGGGATCTGGAAGACAATGAATGATCAGGAGGAGTGGCTTCCTTAAATGATACCCTGGCTTGAATGTTGATTCCCTGATGTGCCCCTACTTCGGGAGGAACAACTATTGTGGGCACTTGTGCCGCTCCATGCACCTCTGCTTGCGCATCTTCTTGCGCCGCCTCTCCTTCCACATGTGCTTAGGCTTGTACTTGCACATGTGGTTGTTGTTGCGGCTGTGGTTGTTGAACACTCGTCAGATGAGTTACAACAACCTGTGTTGATTGAGGGATGCTGCTACTTTCTTGCGATGAGGCAACATCACTGGTCGATCATGATTGAACAACTATACTGGCTGCCTCTGCAGCACTCAAGGGCTTGGACTTAAGTTGGCGTGGTGGTGGTGGCACTGAGACCAATGGAGCAGGGGTGCTGCTCCCAGCTTGGTCCCCAGCAGACCCCGCTGCTGCTGCAGGCGTACTTTTTTTTCCCAAAAAATGCGGCGGTCGGCACACCAGTCTCCTTGGTAAGTGGCACCACTTGCTTCTTCTGCTCCTTACTGGCAACTTTCTTGCTAGAGGAGCTACGGGCAACTTTGTTTGGGGCCATCTTCTTCAGATGTCAGAACAGCAGGCCGCAGTTGCACAAGTTGCAGAGTTGTCTGTGGCCACACGTGACATTGTGCTGCACACACCGCAGCAGGACTTGTTCCTGGCATTGATGAGGAACGATGAGTCTGATGATTCGTCTTTCTGCACCTAAAAGCAAACGAAGCCAGAGGAACATCAGTTAAATAATTGTTGCATATGTAGCGCTTCAATTAATAGTTTTCAAGTAATCATTTTTATTATACCCACCCCCCAAAATGAAAAGACCAATAAAATGCACCACTGACAGAGTACCCCTGGGCATAATGGATGAAAGCATGGCAGACTGGGCGCAGGCCTATGGCACAACAAAGCACACTGCCTGGCTTCAAAATGGCCACTAGACCCCCACCACATGGCCAGGCCCTGCCTCTACCAGTCCTCAAAATGGCCCCCACCCACATGGACAGGCCCCATCAACACCCCAAAAAATCAAAAAACATACAAAAATCACCACAATACAATGCCATCTATGCCCTCCATGATGTTTACATTAACGAGACCCCACAGAAAGACTCAGTCAATGCACCACTGAGAACCCCTGGGTAAAAGGCCACAACAACTGCCCAAAAACCGAAAAACGCACAAAAATCACAACAATCTAATGCCATCCATGCCCTCAATCATGTTCAAATTCAAGACACCCCACAGAAACACTAGGCCCATGCACCACTGAGTACCCCTGGGCATAATGGATGAAAGCATGGCAGACTGAGTGCAGGCCTATAGCACAACAAAGCCAACTGCCTGGCTTCAAAATGGCCCCTAGACCCCCACCACATGGCCAGGCCCTGCCTGTACCAGTCCTCAAAATGGCCCCCACCCACATGGACAGGCCCCATCAACACCCCAAAAAATCGAAAAACACACAAAAATCACCACAATCCAATGCCATCCATGCCCTCCATGATGTTTACATTAAAGAGACCCCACAGAAAGACTCAGTCCATGCACCACTGAGTACCCCTGGGCAAAAGGCCCCCACAACAGCCAAAAAAATCGAAAAACACACAAAAATCACAACAATCTAATGCCATCCATGCCCTCAATCATGTTCAAATTCAAGACACCCCACAGAAAGACTAGGCCCATGCACCACTTAGTACCCCTGGGCATAATGGATGAAAGCATGGAAGACTGGGTGCAGGCCTATGGCACAACAAAGCACACTGCCTGGCTTCAAAATGGCCCCTAGACCCCCACCACATGGCCAGGCCCTGCCTGTACCAGTCCTCAAAATGGCCCCCACCCACATGGACAGGCCCCATCAACACCCCAAAAAATCGAGAAACACACAGAAATCACCACAATCCAATGCCATCCATGCCCTCCATGATAATTACATTAAAGAGACCACACAGAAAGACTCAGTCCATGCACCACTGAGTACCCCTGGGCAAAAGGCCCCAACAACAGCCCAAAAATCGAAAAACACGCAATAATCACCACAATCCAATGCCAATTATGGCCTCAATCATGTTCAAATTCAAGACACCCCACAGAAAGACTAGGCCCATGCACCACTGAGTACCCCTGAAAATAATGGATGAAATCATGGCAGACTGGGTGCAGGCCTATGGCACAACAAAGCACACTGCCTGGCTTCAAAATGGCCCCTAGGCCCCCACCACATGGCCAGGCCCTGCCTGTACCAGTCCTCAAAATGGCCCAAACCCACATGGACAGGCCCCATCAACACCCCAAAAAATCGAAAAACACACAAAAATCACCACAATCCAATGTCATCTATGCCCTCCATGGTGTTTACATTAAAGAGACCCCACAGAAAGACTCAGTCCATGCACCACTGAGTACCCCTGGGCAAAAGGCCCCAACACCACCCAAAAAAATAAAAAAACACACAAAAATCACCACAATCCAATGCCATCCATGCCCTAAATGATTTTGAAATTCAACAAAACAGTTGTATCATGCACCCATAACTAACCCTGTTCCTACTGGATACTGAGGCTACCCACAATATATTTTATTTTCTGTTCTGAAAAAGTTCCAAAATTGTAGTTGCAGCAACTGTAATGCCCCAAACAAACAACATCAACTTACTTGTGAAATTTCTAATCCAAAAGTGATCGAAAGAAAGTCAAAAAGGCCTCAAATCCAAATATCCATCAGCATCCACAAAAAGTAATCCTTCCAGGTCAAGATCCAAATCAAAGTGACCAGGACATGAACAAAGCACTGGGAGGAGACTGCTGGACAGGAACAGGAAGTTGGAGACTCTGGGGCACTTCCTTCCTCCTATCCCCCCCCCCAAAATGGACTCCTTGCAAATAAAAGTGCAGGCAAATGTCAACTTGAGGAGTTATTCTGATAAAAATCATCATTTTCAGAAGGTTTATGCTGGCTGCTGGTGGATTTCTTGTGCAGAATTGCAAATTTAGCAATTTTGCGAGTGCAAGATTGTTGTTCCCCGCCGCTTCTACGTGTTCGCAATTGTTTACTCCCGTGATGCGTGATCACGAGCCTTTATGACTGTGCAAGGTGACGGGCGCAATGACGTAATCGCAGTCAACAAACTCCCGCGGGATCACGCAGCAAGATCCAAAATGGTGCAGCACACGTAAACATGGAGAAAAACAACTCTTCAAATGCTGAATGACGGTAAGTGAATGCCGCGCGCCGCAATATTGTATTTGTCAAGCGCGACCAAGCAAAAAAATCTGCTGCGTGCGAATTTGCGAATTGTCGGCAAATTCGCGTGAATTTGCAGATCGCGAATTTGCCGAAAATCTGCAAATTCCGCGAGCGGAACTGATTTTACGCCCATGCTTAGTGTCCAGACAGCTTCCCTTTGATGCCCGGCCATCTGGTCTCCCAGATCCCCTCGACCATCTGGTCGCCCGGATCCCCTCGGCCATTTGGTCGCCCGCAATGCTTTCCTATGGGGCGACCAGATGTCCAGACTTCCCTAGAAGTCTCGATGAGGTGCCATTTG
The DNA here is from genome assembly GCF_964263255.1 of Lissotriton vulgaris. Taxonomy (NCBI): domain Eukaryota; kingdom Metazoa; phylum Chordata; class Amphibia; order Caudata; family Salamandridae; genus Lissotriton; species Lissotriton vulgaris. The sequence goes on from NC_141691.1 coordinate 714,367,752, forward strand.
CCTCGGGGATCCCAGCGAGGGCTCCAGGAGGTCGGGTACTTGGCCGCCTTAGGTCCCCTCTGTTACCTCGTGTGCACGGATTACTAGAAAGGGGGGTAATTAACCTCCGGATTACTAGGGAGAGGGTCAGTCAGACCTCCGTGAGGTCTTGCGATTCTGAATCAGGGGAAGGCAGGACCCGGTGTCGTAATTTGACAATGATCGGGTTAGCGTTAAGCTTTATCTACACATTACTCCCTTATCTTGACTATAGTTGTTAAACGTCATTTTGTATGTTACGGCGGCCATTTCAGAGAATGCGTCGCCTCGTGGTCAGCATTCCCCTTTGTCCTTCCTCTATACCACTGACCACTCGAGTTTGCCCAGCAACAGGCTATTTTTAGTAATGGTCAAGCCCGTACATGCGCAGTTCAGACTGACCAGTCATCACTTAGGAATGTTCCGCCAAACTGACCAGTGGTGTTGTAGCCCCTCCCATGAGTTGGCTTTGTTCCAAAAATGACCATATATGTACTTAAAACTCTGTAACTATGTACCTCCCATCTTTTTATGTCTGTAAAACTGTATAAAAGAACGACTTACACCGATGTTCGGTGTGATACTTCTTGCATTGCCGAAGGGTGCTGTAGGAATGTACCACCACCCCATGGGGTCTTAATAAACTTGTCTTTTGCATTTTCTAGTTTCCGTGCCAACAGTTCTTATGGTGTAGAGGGTATTCTGAGGAGTATGTAGGCCTGTTGAACCCAATACCACAAATTGGCGACCACGAAGGGACTCATCGGTGACTCGGATGCCCGAAGGAGAGGTCGTGACGAAGGATTGGAAACTCGCCATGGACGCGTACGCTGCCACTGAGTGACCCGAGTCTTGGCACCCACGGTGTTTTCTTCCCTTCCTTCTGATCTGACCTTCCAGGTGGCGCCGGTCCCCGACAGAGATCCTGCTCGTCTGCGTTGTCATAAAGTGCCGGTTTGGCTGATTTGATCAAAGACCTTGGCAGTTGGAACCTGGATATCTGAGATTTTGGTAAGAATTGTGATTGGTAAGGTAGTCTGCGGACGCTTACTGTGGTTCTATGAATATGAATATGTTTTGAGTTAGCTAACATTTGGTTCTATGATTTGACTTATATGTGCAGTGCACTTCACATAGGCAGGCATGTAGAGATGTTTCTCTAATTTTGATTGTGTTTTGAGCGGCACATTTTGTGTGAAGTACAGTAAGTGCCATTTTTGCGGTATCACGTTTTCGTGATACTTTTTGAACATGCCTGTTTTAAGCACACTCCGAGGAATGTGCTGTCTTGGGAATGGTACCACGTATCGACTAAACGAATCTCAGCCGGCTCCCCCAGAGGGGACACCCAATCGTGAAATTTATATTAAATTTGGCCTTCCCCCTATATTGTATAGTAAATTATGGAACAAATACACCAAGTCTGATCCCGAGTTGCAATGGCCACTACATGGGTCGTTTGATTTACGAAAGGTTCAGTTTGTGGAGCAATGTTTGTTTCAGCGCAGGTCTAGACAAGATATGTTTGACTGTGTACGAATGTGGGAGAAAGCAGTGCATGAACGAATGAAGCGTGAGATTGCCTTGGCGGAAAAAGAGCAGCGCAAGGCTGCTCGAGATAAAGCTTTACAGCTGGAGGAGAAGGAGTTGCAGGAGAAGAAAGAGAGGGAGGGACGGGAACGTAATTTACAAACAAGCGGTCAATTCCCTATTCGACGTTCGCTTTATCCGGTCCTTACTAATGAAGTTGATGATTTTTCATTATTAGATCGGTCTCCGCCTCCGTATGTTTTGCCTACGGCTCCGGACGAGGATTTGGGCGACGAAGATCGAGATAGTACGAGTACGAGGTTAACTGCTGGTAAAGCTGCGGATTTGCGCAGTTTCGCTAGGAAACTGAATTTGAATAAAATAACTATGTCAGAGATTAATGTTGAAAGGAATAAGTGGTCAGAACGAGAACAGTTGTATTTCTTAAGTACTTTTGCAGACGAAGTTGTTGAACGATTTCGTAAGAATTCAGATGATCTAGAACCTAAGGATATATCAGTACACCATGAGAATATGCGTAAAGGTCTATTTGTTATTTCAGATGCGGATGCTTTTTTCCAACGATTGGTCCAGCTACGGGATGAGGCGTCCAGATTGCGGGAAGCACGAAAAGCATCATAGAAGGTCGACGGAGCAATCCAAAGAGTGTTCTATCTTTGGAGCAGATAAGAGTTCTAAAGTGCATGTTATGCCTATGCGTGAAGCTGCACCTTTGTATGTTCCCCCTAAAGGGCAAGGTAACAGTGATGATAAATTGTCTGGGGATGCAAAAGGGTATTTTATATATAATTGGGTGTATACGCCTTGGAATAGAGCGGATGTTATGGCATTGAAAAACGCTTTACCTGATCCCCGTAAAAATCCGGCAGCTTTCTATGAAGGAGTGGAGGGGGCTATTTCTTCCTGTGTTATGACACTAGTTGATATAGATCTTTTCTTTGGATTAATACTCCCCCCTGATATGTGGAGAGCGATCCGTAAGTTTGATTATCAGACGATTTTAGAAGCAGACTGGAAAACTATAGGCCAAGCTGATTTAGACAGGGAACCTGCATGTAAGCCTTGTCAGTTAATTCTCGATCTCCCAACAGCTATTCTGAACAAATTAAAAACACTTGTTCCCCCTAAAAAAATTGATTGGACTATGTTAGCTTCATGCAAACAGAAACAGGATGAGTCGGTGTCTGATTTCTTCTCACGTTTCGAAGAAGCGTTTCATGATTACAGTGGGCAATTATTAACAGATGATACGGGTAGGCATCTGTTCGTCGACAAGTATGTGGCTAATCTCCTACCGGAGATTGCAAAGCGATTGAAAACTAGTGAAAGTTCCTGGACCACGGCGACCCCTGCGTCTTTGTTAACTATGGCTCAGTATTATGAGCGGCAGGAATTAGAGGCTAAAGAAAGTATTGATAAGAAAGTGAAGGAGTTAAAGACTAAGGTGATGTTGGCTCAGGTTCGTGGCGCGCAGTCGAGAGGAAACGATAGAAACAGGCGAGGAGGGGGTAATACGTCGTATGGTCATACTGACATTGCTGAGGACCAATGTGCGTATTGTAAAGAGTTTGGGCATTGGGCTGAAGATTGTCCGGTGCTTCGTGAGCAACGTAGCCAGCGTGGTCGAGGAGGTGGAAGGACACGGAATAGTTATTCGGGAGCGAGAGGTGGAGGAAGTGATCGTGGTAGGTTTGAGGCGAGGGGTCATGGTCAGGATGAAAGTAACACTTTCGATCGACGGAACCAGTACCAGATATCGGAGGGTGAGAATGTGGAGAGTCAGGATTATGTGCTTGCATAGGATTGCGTAGGATGGGGTGTGGAATTGGTTGAAGTGCCAGTAGATCAAAGAGGTCCATATGTATCAGCGGGCGTTTTGGGTTCTACTGATCAGTTTTTAGTTGACACAGGAGCTACTCGTAGTGCTTTGTCTAAAAACTTGGTTCCAAGGGCTCCCCTGTCTGGGGAAACGATTACATGTACAGGGTTTGATGGCACACCCTCTCCAAGCCCATTGTCACAACCTCTTGCATTTTGCATTGATACATTTTTTGGTCTGTGCCCATTCTTATTGTCGCCTCATACCCCAGACAATATTATGGGCATAGATTTGCTCAAATATTTTCGAGCAACAATACGCTGCGCTCCTGAATTTTGAATGATAATTATCCTGACGCAGGAAGACTATGTACCATGCAGGACATTGAAGCGCTAGCCTCTCTCCCACACACGTTATGGGCGACATCGGATACGGATGTGGGACAGATGCTTATCCCGCCTATTCGAGTAACTGTTAAGGAGGGAGCGTCTTTGCCACGTGTGCCTCAGTATAAGATATCTAGAGAAGGTGAAATTGCCCTGACGCACATTGTTCAGGATTTGATTATTGCAGGAGTAGTGGAGGAAGTTCCCTACAACGTCTGTAACAGCCCGATTCTTCCGATCCTCAAGAAAGATACTGACGACAAGGTTTATCGATTTATTATTGATTTGAGAGAAATAAACAAAATTGTAGTGCCCCAGTACACGGTGGTGTCTGATATCACCACCTTACTTACTTTGGTCCCCCCCACTGCCACTACCTTCTCTGTCATTGACCTTAAGAATGCCTTCTTTTCTATTCCCATCCATCCCGACAGCAGATATCTATTTGGCTTCACGTTGAATAATAAATCGTATAGATTTTGTCATGTTCCTCAAGGCTACACAGAAAGTCCTAGCATTTATAGCCAGGCTTTAAAAAGACAGCTTGATTCCTTTGAATTGCGATCTGGAGTAGCTCTTATCCAGTATGTTGATGATCTTTTACTGGCTGCGGATACATATGCGCGGTGTGAGGAAAGTACTCTTGCTTTGCTCTCTTTTCTTTCTCAGAACAATCACAAAGTTCCTAGGAAAAAGTTACAATATTGTAGACCAAAGGTGACCTACCTCGGTCATCTTTTGTCTAAGGAGGGACGTGCATTAACATCTGATCGAATTCAAGCAATCTTAGATACACCAGTCCCCCGCACTCAGAGAGATGTGCGTGCCTTCATAGGATTAACGTCCTTCTGTAGACAGTGGATAATGGGGTTTTCGCACATTATAAAACCTTTGTTAGCGTTACTGTCTAAAACTACACCAATGCCCCTTGAATGGACAGATGAATGTCAGAATGCTTTTGAACAATTGAGACAGGCCCTTTGTTCTGCACCAGTGTTAGGTACACCAGATTACACAAAGATTTTCACGTTGTATGTGCACGAGAAAGATGGGTGCGCATTGTCGGTGTTAGTGCAGACACACGGGGATAAGCAGAGGCCCTGCGCATACTTTTCGGCCATTCTTGATCCTGTAGCACGAGGATTACCTGGGTGTTTCCGAGCAGTTGCAGCAACAGCAGTAGCTATACGACAGAGCGAGGGAATAGTTTTGTCACACAAACTGTTGGTGTTAGTTCCCCATGCGGTAGATGCTCTGCTAAACCAAACAAAAACCCAGTATCTCACGAGTGCACGCTTAACAGGATATGAGCTTACACTTTTGGCGCCGCATATCACACTAAAGAGATGTGCTACCCTGAACCCTGCCACTTTATTGCCGTATCCGGTTGCGGAGGGCCAAGAGGAAGAACACCATGATTGTGTTTTCCTGACTGAAGTACAAACAAAGGGTCGTGTTGACTTACAGGATACGCCACTTCCAGATGTGGATGGGGAACTGTGGGTTGATGGATCGTGTTTAAGGCTGCCAGATGGTACAACTTCTGCAGCATATGCGATCACAACACTTAAGACAGTGGTAGAAACAGCACGAATACCACAGAAATCGGCACAAGCAGCCGAGTTAATAGCTTTGACAAGAGCCTGCGAATTGAGTGCTGGCTTATGTGTGAATATCTACACAGGCAGCCGGTACGCCTTCGGAGTAGCGCATGATTTTGGCCTACTCTGGAGAGAGCGTGGATTTTTGACTTCGCATGGAGTGCACATTATGCACGGAGAGCTAGTGCGTGATCTCTTGAATGCGTTGCTTTGTCCAAAGAAAGTGGCGATAATCAAATGCAGTGCACATAAAAAGATCACTGACAAAGTGGGACAAGGCAATGCTTTTGCGGACAGTATAGCAAGACAAACGGCTATGTCACGAAATGACTCTCCAATGTATGTGGTGAAGTCGCAGGCTGAGCGATGGCATGATGCTAGAGCGGAGATATTAGACATTCAGAAATCAGCGACTGAAGCAGAACTTGCAACCTGGGCAACAGAGGGAGTGCTGGATGATGAGGGTTGTTGGAGCAGTAAAGATATGGAACGATGGAAATTGCCTGCAGCTTACTTGCAAGTGATGGTCCAGATGACACATGGGTTGGCACATGTTGGAGCTCTTGCAATTACTCGATTGCTAACGCGAGTTTGGGAGCATCCTGAGATTGCCAATACGGCCAAGAGAGTAGTACAGACCTGTCTGATATGTTTACAGCACAATCCTGCAAAAGGGACGCATACTCCGAAAGGAGGGTTCGTTCCACCCACTGCACCGTTTGAAGTACTGCAAATGGATTACATCCAGCTTGAACGTTGCAATAACCTTAAGTATGTCTTAGTGGTGGTGTGTGCTTTCAGCAAATGGGTTGAGGGGTTCCCCACGAAGGATAATACAGCGTTGACAACAGCTAAGGTTTTGCTCAAGGAGTACTTCCCTCGATACGGCGTTTGCAAATTTTTGTGGAGCGACAATGGTCCTCATTTTGTTGGGAAAATTGTACGTGTTGAAGGGATTGGGAATCCAGCAGAAGTTTCATGCTGTGTTCCATCCTCAGTCAACAGGTCTTGTTGAACGGTATAATGCTACTCTGAAACTAAAGCTAGCAAAGATCGTGGCATCCACGTCTTTGAAATGGCCGGATGCCTTGCCTTTGGCATTACTATCTATCAGATCAGTGCCCCATTCCCTAACTGGCCTCACACCTTATGAAGTGGTGTTTGGAAGGCCTATGAACATATGGGGAGTTCCTAAGCCTCGATTGTTACATGATGTGCCTTGTATAATGATGAACGATTATTTGGCACGATTAACAAATGATTTACCTTCTATTCATCAACAGGATCGAGAAGCGCTTCCTGACAATTCCATTGGAGAGGCTCACAATCTTCGTCCTGGGGATCATGTCATGATCCGCTCCTTCGAGAGGACGAACAGCTTGGAACCGAGGTGGCGTGGCCCCGAGCAGGTGTTGCTCGCAACTCGAACGGCTGTGCGAGTTACCAACAGGAAGCGGTGGGTGCACTCTACTCACTGCCGTCGTGTCTCTCCGGATCTGGTGAGCCCAACTGCGCTGTCTGACTACCGAGATATCTTGGACGAGGAAAAAAGCCCCGCTGTAACATCTGTCGAATCGGAGGGAGCCTTCCCGGACCACACTGTTTCTGGATGAGAAATATACAATCTACGGGCACGATAAAAAGTTTTTTTGGTGCGAGACTGGTTGAGTTACCGCTCTGGGGTTTGTGAAACGGAATCCGGGAAGATCAAGGGGGGGGATCTGTTCTGCCAAGTGTAGCGACACCCGTCTTGAATCCCGGAGAAGAAACCAACGGCTACCTCGGAGCTCAGCACTCATATTTTTCTTTTTTTAGTTGTGTCTTTGAGACATTTTGAACTTTGAACTATGACGTCTTCTGCAGCACGAGACAAAGGAATTCTTGGTGCTGTATTATTTGTACTGACAATTGTTGTGATAGCTGTGATAGCCTGGGTAGTAGAACTTGTGGTGCCTGTGCGAGAAAATTGTTGCCGACTACCCCGGCTCCATCTGAACATTTCCATTTCACTCTACCGTATCATGAAGAGCGGCACCGACAGACTTATTTGAACAATAGTTTTATTCAGATTCTGCATCACACTCACAATATGACGAACACTTCTAACTGCTGGGTATGTGGGATGTTGCCTGGACATCAGAAGAAAGGGGGCACACCGCTTATCCCACTCCCGTTTTCTCATAATGGGTCTTGCAATGCCTGGTACACCCTCCTATTCACCTTGCGATGGCCAACAAAAGGGGGCTGCTTTTTCGTCTCAATAAAATTTGTTTTAATGACCGAGATGGCTATCCGCAAGCTGAAGGAACTGAGGGGCATATTACCAACAACTAGCGATAATTTTTGTCTCTAACTTGTTTAGAGACAAAAATTATCGCCGCACATCGGCGATTTTTATCGCAGATAAACCTTGCTATTAACAAGGTTTATCGCAAATGCGATAAAAAACGGCCGAAATGCATGAATATCGCTGAAAAGTCAGCGATATTCATGCATTATCGAGCAAATGCTCTTAGCCATGTTATCCACCTCCCATTGGATAACATGGCTAAGAACTGCTCAAGGCAGGTGTTAGCTTTTGGAGATATTCCCGCTTAGCGCAAATATCTCCAAAAGTTGGTAATAGGAGATAGCGATGTTAGCGACTGTTTTCAGTCTCTAACATCTTGGCACGCCCACTTTGCATCTCATTAGTGATAAATATCACTGACATGCAAAGTGGGGCCCAAGATGGTCGCTATCTCCTACTAGCTGTCGCTAACTGGTGTTAGCGACAGCTTGGTAATAGGGAGATAATTTTATCTCCGCTTTCTTGGCTTTTAAAGCCAAAAAAGCGGAGATAAACCCCCTTGATAATATGCCCCTAAGTTTGAATGGGAGGAGTACTGCCCCGATAATATGTCAGCACCACGTGTCTACAGTAATCATCGAAGTGTCAACATGTCCAATTCTCATGTTATAAATGTTATTGATACTAAAGCTGATCTCTGTGTACGTAATAAAGGTACCATCCCAGTTGGCAGAAGTGAATGTAACATCACTCTCACCTTTGATACTCCGAATGGCATTTCATTTGTGGCCTCCCGAAATACGCACTTCATATGTGGTAATACAGGTTATCATCGTCTCCCTTTAGGATGGTTAGGAACATGTTATATATCTTTTGTATTGCCCCCTGTGTTTATTGCCCCGCCCATGTACCATAATAATTACATCCTCTATCACGATTTTATATTGAATAGGGTTAAAAGAGCAGTAGTTCTTGATGAGATAGACCAAACGGACACTGCGTTGCAACAATATGTCGATTTCAATTTGGGCTTGTTTTCCTTTGTTGGAGCTGCTCTGAACAGCCGGAAAATACGACGGTTAACTCGTGTTGTAGAAGCTGTTGCCAACGATACTGCTTTTGCGTTAGGAAATCTAACTGAAGAGCTTCAGATATCTAGAATTGTAACGCTCCAGAACCGGATGGTTCTAGATATAGTCCTAGCTGACCGAGGGGGGCATGCCGTATTATCGGAAGTAGTTGTTGTGTTTACGTGCCAGATAATTCACCTTCTGTGTATGATGCCATATCCAAATTACATAAAATTGCTGCTGAGATACATCCTGATAATGGTACATGGACCTTTTCGGGGTGGTTTTGGTCAATGCTTAGTACATGGGGCTGGAAGTTACTGACGATTCTATGTATAATAATTGGGATATTATTCTTCTTATGCTTATGTATTCAGTGTGGCCCTGCATTATGTTCTCTGTGTCTATCTGTTTGTATTCCATCCAGACGAGCTTTTGCTAAACATGAACAAATGATTCATAAGGAAGTGGCCCAGATTATGTCTATCGATATAGAAGATGAGTATCCCAATTATGTCCATTATGAGGTAGCTTCAGCTAAACGCTAAAAGGGTCGTCTGTCGTAATTTGACAATGATCGGGTTAGCGTTAAGCTTTATCTACACATTACTCCCTTATCTTGACTATAGTTGTTAAACGCCATTTTGTATGTTACGGCGGCCATTTCAGAGAATGCGTCGCCTCGTGGTCAGCATGCCCCTTTGTCCTTCCTCTATACCACTGACCACTCGAGTTTGCCCAGCAACAGGCTATTTTTAGTAATGGTCAAGCCCGTACATGCGCAGTTCAGACTGACCAGTCATCACTTAGGAATGTTCCGCCAAACTGACCAGTGGTGTTGTAGCCCCTCCCATGAGTTGGCTTTGTTCCAAAAATGACCATATATGTACTTAAAACTCTGTAACTATGTACCTCCCATCTTTTTATGTCTGTAAAACTGTATAAAAGAAGGACTTACACCGATGTTCGGTGTGATACTTCTTGCATTGCCGAAGGGTGCTGTAGGAATGTACCACCACCCCATGAGGTCTTAATAAACTTGTCTTTTGCATTTTCTAGTTTCCGTGCCAACAGTTCTTATGGTGTAGAGGGTATTCTGAGGAGTATGTAGGCCTGGAGAACCCAATACCACACCGGGCCCGCCCGCCGGGTCCCCAGGGGCCCGGGGATGCTACTGCCTCTCAGCCCCTTGCTGATGGTCGTTTTTCTCCGAGTTTTCTCAGGCAGTCCACTGTGAGGTCTGGTCATGCTGAGAGGGGGAAGGCAGCCCCGAGACCACCCACCGGGGCCCTCAGGGGCCCGGGATGCTCCTGCCTCTCAGCCCCTTGCCGATGGTCGTTTTTCTCTGAGTTTGCTCAGGCAGACCTCCGTGAGGTCCGGCCATGCTGAGAGGGGGAAGGCAGTCCTGGGGCCTGCCCGCTGTGGTCCCCAGGGGCCGGGGGATGCACCTGCCTCTCGGGCCTCTTGCCGATGGTCTTTTTTCTTGGAGTCTGCGTGCCCCGGCAGCAGGCATGCAGGGGATGCTAAGCCAGTGTACACCCCCTGAGCAGGGTGGCCTGCCAGGGGATGCCCCGGCTGTACTCTGATCGATTGGGCGCTCTCGGTCCATTTAGGGATGGACTGCTTGGCCAGCCTCGGCTGTTGTTTCAAGCAAAGAGCTTCCACCCTGCATGGACTGTCTGACTCTAGGGAGGGCCTGCCGCATGGTGGTTAGGTCGTTCACCCTACCCAGAAGAGCGAAGGCTGAGCGGCCCTGGCAGCTCTTGGCCCCCAGTGGTCTGACCCGAGCGGAAGGGGCAGGTGGTGCCAGGACCTCGGATGCTGCCTGGCTGGCAGGTCTGTGGGCCCTGTGTGCCACGCTGTCACCCCTCTCGGCCCAGCATGTTTCCACAGCAGCTTGGAATGACTGTTCCAAGGGGTGCCGCTGCCGCCAGGCTCCGGCACCCCTGCGTCTCTCTCACACTGCGCCTCGGCCTGCCTTTCCCTCCCGGGGGAAATGGCTGGGCCTGCCGGTGCCCATGTGACCAGCGCACCTCTCCACACGCCTCCAGTGAGCCCTCCTGCCCAGGTGAGTGGGCTCCTTCCCCTGACAGGCTTCCGAGAGATGGAGGTTGCACGAAGGTCGCCGGTCGGGGAGATGGGCACGCGGCTCCCACCCCGTTGTCAGGTGCAGCTACCTGGTTGATCCTGCCAGTAGCTTATGCTTGTCTCAAAGATTAAGCCATGCACGTGTAAGTAGACACGGCCGGTACAGTGAAACTGCGAATGGCTCATTAAATCAGTTATGGTTCCTTTGATCGCTCCATCTGTTACTTGGATTACAGTGGTAACTGCTTTGGTGATTCTAGATAACCTCGGGCCGATTGGAATGAGTACACTTTAAATCCTTTAACGAGGATCCATAGGAGGGCGAGTCTGGTGCCAGCAGCCGCGGTAATTCCAGCTCCAATAGCAAATATTAAAGTTGCTGCAGTTAAAAAGCTTGCAACGTTTACTTAAAAAAAATTAGTGTTCAAAGCAGGCCGGTCGCATGAATACTTCTGCTAGGAATAATGGAATAGGACTCCGGTTCTATTTTGTTGGTTTTCGGAACTGGGGCCATGATTAAGAGGGACGGACGGGGGGATTCGTATTGTCACGCTAGAGGTGAAATTCTTGGACCGGCGCAAGACGAACCAAAGCGAAAGCATTTGCCAAGAATGTTTTCATTAATCAAGAACGAAAGTCGGAGGTTCGAAGACGATCAGATACTGTCGTAGTTCCGACCGTAAACGATGCCTACTAGCGATCCGGCGGCGTTATCCCCATGACCCGCCGAGCAGCTTTCGGGAAACCAAAGTCTTTGGGTTCCGGGGGGAGTATGGTTGCAAAGCTGAAACTTAAAGGAATTGACGGAAGGGCACCACCAGGAGTGGAGCCTGTGGCTTAATTTGACTCAACACGGGAAACCTCACCCGGCCTGGACATGGAAAGGATTGACAGATTGATATCTCTTTCTCGATTCTGTGGGTGGTGCATGGCCGTTCTTAGTTGGTGGAGCGATTTGTCTGGTTACTTCCGATAATGAACGAGACTCCTCCATGCTAACTAGTTACGTGACCCCCAGTGGTCGGTGTCCAACTTCTTAGAGGGACAAGTGGCGTTCAGCCACACGAGATCGAGCAATGACAGGTCTGTGATGCTCTTAGATGTCCGGGGCTCACCCGGCTCAGTACGAGAGGAACCGCAGGTTCAGACATTTGGTGTATGTGCTTGGCTGAGGAGCCAATGGGGCGAAGCTACCATCTGTGGGATTATGACTGAACTCCTCTAAGTCAGAATCCCCCCTAAACTGTATCGATACCGCAGTGCCGTGGAGCCTCAGTTGGCCTGGGATAGCCGGCCTCTCTTGGGGGGCCGGTGCGTAGAGCCGCTCTCTTGGGGACCGGAGTGCGGATGGAAGGGGGCCGCCTCCATCACCCTTAGTGCACCGCATATTCGTGGGACACCCGGTGCAAAATCATTCGTAGATGACCTGATTCTGGGTCAGGGTTTCATAAGTAGCAGAGCAGCTACCTCGCTGCGATCTATTGAAAGTCATCCTCTGAGCCAAGCTTTTGTCTCTCCGTGCGTGGGGGCCCGCGGACGCCTCCCTACACCACATCCAGAGGTGGGTCCCTCTGCCGCCGGGCCGGCGGGAGGGACACGGAGGGGGTAACACGGGTCCGTGGGAGGCTGCCTCCACCACGTGCCCTTCGGCACGGGGGCCTCCCCCTCCTGTCCCTGCCCCACAGGGGTGCAGGGATGGGGGCCACCATCCCTTGCGGGTCAGCCGGGTGACCAGATGGCCCACTGCTCCCGGGCAGGGAGGTGAGGAGCAGCCACTCGGGGGAAGGAAGTGCCAGAGCTTCTGCCTTGGTGCACCTGGACCCCCTCGCCGGACTGCAAGGGCGACTGGGTATGACAGCCTCCCAGGCCATATGGGCGCTGGGTCGTCCCGGGCCATCTGGTCGCCTGGCTGTGTGACCAGGCAGGGTGACCAGATTGCCCTGCGGGCTGGGTGACCAGATGGCCCTGCGGGCTGGGTGACCAGATGGCCCTGCGGGCTGGATGGCCAGATGGCCCTGTGGGCTGGGTGACCAGATGGCCCTGCGGGCTGGCCGCCGGGCTAACTCCAGCTTTTGTCCCTCCCCAGAGTTCTGTAAGCCTTATAGTCGAGAAAAATGGGCTCCCCGGGCAGGCAGTCAGGAGAGTGGACGTGGCCTGGGCTTAACCCTCCTTGGGTCCAGCCAAGGGTCCGTGCGCTGGGGACGGGGCTTCCAGGGAGGCTCTCCCCGGCCTGGCTAGGGTTCAGAAGGTGGGACCGGGCCCAGGGCTTGAGCTCTGTCCGTCCGGCCCCGGGATGCGTGATCCCCCTCATCCTGCAAGCCATCAGAGGGTCCGGGCGCTGGGGACGGGGCTCCACTGGGGTCCGGGGAGGCTCTCCCCGGTCTGGCTAGGGTTTGGAAGGTGGGACCGGGCCCGGGGCTTGAGCTCCGTCTGGCCGGGCCTGGGGTGCATGAGCCCCCGTCCTGTAAGCCATCAGAGAGTCCAGCCGCTGGGGACGGGGCTTCACCGGGGCCTGGGGAGGCTCTCCCCGGCCTGGATAGGGTTCGGTAGCTGGGACCGGGCCCGGGGCTTGAGCTCCGTCCTGCCGGCACCGGGGTGCGTGAGTCCCCCATCCCGCAAGCCATCAGAGTGTCTGGGCGCTGGGGACGGGGCTCCACAGGGGCCCGGCCCCGGGGTACGTGAGACCCCGTCCTTCAAGCCATCAGAGGGCCCGGGCGCTGGGGACGGGGCTCCACTGGGGCCCAGGGAGGCTCTCCCAGGCCTAGAGGGTTCGGAAGCTGGGACCGGGCCTGGGGAGGCTCTCCCAGGCCTGGCTAGGGTTCGGAAGCTGGGACCGGGCCCGGGGCTTCAGCTCCGTCCGTCCGGCCCCGGGGTTCGTGAGCCTCCCCTCATCCTGCAAGCCATCAGAGAGTCCGGGTGCTGGGGACGGGGCTCCATTGGGCAGGCGGGAGCCTTCCAGCGGAGGCTCTGGGCAGGCAGATTGGCGTCATTTCGGTCCCGGCCATCTGGTCGCCCCCTCTCGCCTCGGCCATCTGGTCGCCCCCAATGCTTTCCTAAGGCGCAACCAGATGGCCGGCTTCCCTGGAAGTCCCGATTAGGTGCCATTCGCCTCCTGGATCCCAGGCAGGGCTCCAGGAGGTCAGGCACGTTTGCGCCCTGGGTCCCCTCTGTCACCTCGAGTGCACGGATTACAAGAAGGGGGATAATTTTCCTCCAGTTTACTAGGGGCAAGGGTATGCCCGGACACCCTCCTGGGGCTGGTGGTTCCCTGCCGGGGACCAGATTGGCTGTCTTCCCGGGCAACACCTCCCAGGCGTCTGGGGCTCCCTCCTCTGGCCCGCAGCATGGCAAAGTACCCGGGACGGGCTCCATGGGTCCTGGGCCCTGCAACCCCGGAGCCCCGCAGCTCCGGGGCCATGCAGCCCCAGAGCCCTGCAGCCCCGGAGCGCTGCAGCCCCGGAGCCCCGCAGCCCCGGAGCCCTGCAGTCCCTGGAGCCCTGCAGCCCCGGAGCGCCGGAGACCCGCAGCCCTGCAGCCCCGGAACATGGGCAAGTGGGAGCCCTACCACGAAGGCCTCGGGATGGGCAGATGGGGAGTCCTTTCAGTCCCAGCCATCTGGTCGCCCCTCTCCTCTCGGCCATCTGGTCGCCCACAATGCTTTCTTATGGAGCGACCAGATGGCAGGACTTCCCTGGAAGTCCCGATGAGGTGCCATTCGCCTCCTGGATCCCAGCCAGGGCTCCGGGAGGTCGGGCACGTTCGCACCTAGGGTCCCCTGAGCCTTGCGGTTTGCACTTGTTCCCAGAAAGAGGGGTAGCCTTCCTCTGGATTACTAGGGACAAGGTACTCTGGGACCCCTCTCAGCCTAGCGGTCCTCAGCTGGCAGCAGGATGGGCCAGGATGCCGTCCAGCCCCGGGTCCGTCCCTGGGTCTGCCGCGTGGCAGGATGCCCTGGATAGCGTCTGGGAGGGCCCGGGCCTGGGGTCCCCATCCCCCCCGGCCTGCCCCACTTCCTGGGACAGTGGGGGTTCCGTTGTGCCCGAAGATCCTGGCTGGGTTCAGGAGCTCCGGCTGGGGCTCCGTCCTGGGTCCTGCCGCGTGGCAGGGTGCCTGTGACGGGGTCCGGAGGGCCCGGGGGGGCTTCTCCTTCACTTCTGGGCCAGGAAACCACGGCGGGGTCCAGGGGCCCCGCTGGGCCCAGTATGGGGTGCTCCAGCCAAGGGCCCTGTCCCCCGGCCTGCTGCACTGCCAAAGGCCCGGGACGGGGTTCCGTGGTGCCCAGGGAGCCTCCCCGTGCTTGGCTGGGTTCAAGAGCTATGTCTGGGGCCCCTGAGGGCCCCTGAGAGGGCGGCCTCCCCACCAGGGGGTCCGTCCTGGGTCCTGCCGTGTGGCAGGGTGCCTGGGACGGGGTCCGGAGGGCCTGGGGTAGGCTTCCCCTGCGCCTCCGGGCCTGGGAGCCCCGGCTGGGTCAGGGGCCCTGCCGGGCCCCGGGTTGCATGCTCGGGCCTAGGGCCCCGTCCCCCCGGCCTGCCCCACTGCCAAAGGCCCAGGACGGGGGTTCCGTGGTGCCCGAGGAGCCTCCCCTTGCTCAGCTGGCTTCAGAAGCCCCATCCGGGGCCCCTGAGGGCCACAGGGAGGGTGGCCTCCACACCCGGGGCTCCGTCCTGGGTCTTTCCGCATGGCAGGATGCCCGGGACGGGGTCCGGAGCGTCCAGGCGGCTTCCCTTTCGTGCCCGGCCATCTGGTAACCCAGATCCCCTCGGCCATCTGGTTGCCCGGATACCATCGGCCATCTGGTCGCCCGCAATGCTTTCCTATGGGGCGACCAGATGGCCGGACTTCCCTGGAAGTCCTGATGAGGTGCCATTCGCCTCCCGGATGACAGCCAGGGCTCCAGGAGGTCGGGCACGTTTGCGCCTAGGGTCCCCTGAGCCTCGCGGTGCGCACTTGTTCCCAGAGAGAGGGTTAGCCTTCCTCCGGATTACTAGGTACAAGGTACTCTGGGACCCCTCTCGGCCTAGCGGTCTTCAGCTGGCAGCTGGACGGGCCAGGATGCCGCCCCAGCCCCGGGTCCATCCCTGGGTCTGCCGCGTGGCAGAATGCCCTGGATAGGGTCCGGGAGGGCCGGGCCTGGGGTCCCTGTCTCCCCCGGCCTGCCCCACTGCCCGGGACAGCGGGGGTTCTGTTGTCCCCGGGGAGCCTGGCTGGGTTCAGGAGCTCCGTCCGGGGCTCCGTCCTGGGTCCAGCCGCGTGGCAGGGTGCCCGTGATGGGGTCTGGAGGGCCCGGGGAGGCTTCTCCTGCGCCTCGGGCCTGGGAACCCCAGCGGGGTCCAGGGGCCCACTGGGCCCCGGGTGGGATGCTCTGGCCCAGGGCCCTGTCCCCCGGCTTAGGGCCCTGTCCCCCAGCCTGCCACACTGCCAAAGACCCAGGAAGCCTCTCCGTGCTTGGCTGGGTTTAGGAGCTCTGTCCGGGGGGCCCCTGGGAGGGTGGCCTCCCTACCTGGGGGTCCGTCCTGGGTCCAGGCGTGTGGCAGGGTGCCTGGGACGGGGTCCAGAGGGCCCGGGGTAGGCTTCCCCTGCGCCTCGGGCCTGGGAGCCCCGGCTGGGTCCAGGGGCCCTGCCGGGCCCTGGGTTGCATGCTCGAGCCCAGGGCCCTGTCCCCCCGGGCTGCCGCACTGCCAAATGCCCAGGATGGGGGTTCCGTGGTGCCCGGGGAGCCTCCCCTTGCTCGGCTGGCTTCGGGAACCCTGTCAAGGGCCCCTGAGGGCCCCGGGAGGGTAGCCTCCCCACCCAGGGCTCTGTCCTAGGTCCTGCCACGAGGCAGGGTGCCCGGGACGGGGTCCTGAGGGTCCAGGCGGCTTCCCTTTCGTGCCCGGCCATCTGGTCGCCCAGATCCCCTCGGCCATCTGTTTGACCGGATCCCATCGGTCATCTGGTCGCTCGCAATGCTTTCTTGTGCAGAATTGCAGATTTCGCAATTTCGCGAGTGCGAGATTGTTGCTGCCCGCCGCTTCTACGTGTTCGCAATTGTTTACTCCCGCGATGCGTGATCATGAGCCATTATGACGTACTCGCATTGACAAACTCTCGCTGTGCAAGGTGGCATGCGCGATGACGTAATCGCGGTCAACAAACTCCCGCGGGATCACACAGCAAGATCCAAAATGGTGCAGCACACGCAAACATGGAGAAAAACAACTCTTCAAACGCTGAATGACGGTAAGAGAACGCCGCGTGCCGCAATATTTAATTTGTCAAGCGCGACCAAGCAAAAAAATCTGCTGCGTGCGAATTTGCAAATTTCCGGCAAATTCGCCAGAATTCGCGGATCACGAATTTGCCGAAAATCCGCAAATTCCGCGAGGGGAACTGATTTTACACCCATGCTTAGCGTCCAGACAGCTTCCCTTTCGTGCCCGGCCATTTGGTCTCCCAGATCCCCTCGGCCATCTGGTCGCCCGGATCCCCTCGGCCATCTGGTTGCCCGCAATGCTTTCCTATGGGGCGACCAGATGGCCGGACTTCCCTGGAAGTCCCGATGAGGTGCCATTCGCCTCCCGGATCCCAGCGAGGGCTCCAGGAAGTCGGGTACTTTCGCGCCTTGGGTCCCCCGAGCCTCGTGATGCACACTTGTTCCCAGAAAGAGGGGTAGCCTTCCTCCGGATTACTAGGGACAAGGTACTCTGGGACCCCTCACGGCCTAGCAGTCCTCAGTCCTCAGCGGGCAGCTGGCTGGGACAGGATGCCGCCCCAGCCCCGGGTACATCCCTGGGCCTGCCGCGTGGCAGGAAGCCCTGGATGGGGTCCAGGAGGGCCCAGGGAGGCGTCCCCTGCGCCTCCGGGCTCCTGGCTGGGGAGCCCTGAGGCGCTCTTGGCATTGTCCCCCGGCCTGCCGCACTGCCAAAGGCCCAGGACAGGGTTCAGTGGTGCCCGGGGAGCCTCCCCTTGCTCGGCTGGGTTCAGGAGCTCCATCCAGGGTGCTCCGTCCAGGGCCCCTGAGGTGCCCGAGGAGGGCAGCCTCCCCACCTGGGTCTCCGTCCTGGGTCCTGCTGCATGGCAGGGTTCCTGGGACAGGGTCTGGAGGTCCCGGGGTAGGCTTCCCCTGCACCTCCAGGCCTGGGAGCCCCGGCTGGGTCCAGGGGCCCCACCAGGCTCCGGGTCGGGTGCTCAGGCTTAGGGCCCTGTCACCCCAGCCTGCCGCACTGCCATAGGCCCGGGACCGGGGTTCCATAGGTGCCCGGGGAGCCTCTCTTTGCTCGGCTGGCTTCAGGGGCCCCGGGGAGGGTGGCCTCCCCACCTGGGGCTCCGTCCTGGGTCCAGCCGTGTGGCAGGGTGCCCGGGACGGTGCCCGGGACGGGGTCCGGAGGGTCCAGGCTTCCCTTTCGTGCCCGGCCATCTGGTCGCCCAGATCGCCTCGGCCATCTGGTCGCCCGCAATGCTTTCCTATGGGGCGACCAGATGGCCGGACTTCCCTGGAATTCCTGATGAGGTGCCATTCGCCTCCCGGATCCCAGCCAGGGCTCCAGGAGGTCGGGCATGTTCGCGCCAAGGGTCCCCTGAGCCTCTCGGTGTGCACTTGTTCCCAGAAAGAGGGGTAGCCTTCCTCTGGATTACAAGGGACAAGGTACTCTGGGACCCCTCTTGGCCTAGTGGTCCTCAGCCGGCAGCTGGATGGGCCAGGATGCCGCCCCAGCCCCGGGTCTGTCTTTGGGCCTGCCGCGTGGCAGGAAGCCCTGGATGGGGTCTGAGAGGGCCTGGGGAGGCATCCCCTGCGCCTCCGGGCTCCCAGCTGGGGCCAGGGGCCTGGCCGGGGCCTGGGTCGGGTGTACCGGCTCCAGGCCCCATCCCCCGGCCTGCTGTACTGCCAAAGCCCGGAATAGGGTTCCGTTGTGCCCGGGGAGCCTCCCCTTGCTTGGCTGGGTTCAGGAGCTCCGTCCAGGGGCCTCTGAGGGGCCCCGGGGAGGGTGGCCTCCCCACCCGGGGCTCCGTCCAGGTCCTGCCGCAAAAGTAGGGTGCCTGGGACGGTGTCCGGAGGGCCCGGGGTAGGCTTCCCCTGCGTCTCTGGGCCTGGGAGCCCCGGCTGGGTCCAAGGGCCCTGCCCGGCCCCGGGTCGGGAGCTCGGGCCCTGGGCCCTGTCCCCCAGGCCCGCTGCACTGCCAAGGGCCCGGGTCGGGGTTCTATTGCGCCCGGGCAGGCTTCCCCTGCTCATCAAGGTGTCCGGGGGCCCCCGGTTGGAGGGCCTGTCGGGGCCTCCTGGCAGCCTCCATGGCTGGGGCCCAGCTGGGGCCTTGGGCCTCCAGTCCGCCATGCCCTGCGCCCGCTCACTTCTTGGTTGGGGCACAGGGTGTCCAGTAAGCATGGGTGAATTTTGCGAATTCGGGATCCGCAAATTTGCGGATTTGAGATCTCGCAATTTGCAAAATTTGCGAATTCGTGTGTATTTGCGAATTTGCTGTTTTTGCCAGTTCGCGTTTCGACACATGCTTTGTGGCTTCTTCAGGACAAATTCAGCGAAATTCTCTAAACATGTGAAAAGGGAAATTTTCTGAAGTAAAAAGGTTTCAGGATGTAGAGATGTGGACTTCATCTTATTTGCTTCTATGTGAGAAGTCGACACAAAACAATTCTTTTATTCACAAAGCATGTGTCGAAACGCGTCGACAGCAATTGCACATGATTGCTTTACCCTGACCTACGAAATTTATCCCATTCAGGGGGTCCTTGTTGCTTTACCATAAGTTTACGTTCATATTGCAGGCACCTCAGCTGCTTTCGGGCCTTAAAAGAATGGTTGAAATGTGTGCACATTCTTCGGCAGGTGGTCAGTAACTCGCACACTGGACTTTCTTCACTCAAGAATTTTTTAACAACCAGGTTTATACAGTGCGCCAAACATGGCACTCTGAAATAGTTACCCTTATCCATGGCCTTAACTACATTGGTGCCATTATCCGTGGAAACATAGCCAATCATGCGTTTTCTTGGGGACAGCCATTGAAAGACCTTTGTGTTAAACTCACGCAAAATGTTTTCTCCTGTATGATTTTTCTCCATGGCAAACATGGCTAGTGTTGCATGTTTCCGAGCAGCTTTATAAACTTTGGTGCGGTTACCATTGCTTTAACCCCTGAAAAAGAGACCCAGTGTGCAGTGATGCACATGTAATCAATGGCTTGGCAACTGGTCCACATGTCTGTTGTCAAATGTATAGTGTGAGCCGCACTCTTCTGCAAAGCTGCCCCAATCACCTCCAGCACATCTTCATGTAGTGCTGGAACGCAACTCTGGCAAAATAGAACCGGCTAGGAACCTTCCATTTAGGGCAGAGCGTTGCCACTAATTCAAGAAAACTCACCCCTTCCACAAAAGAAAAAGGGAGAAGGTCCAGCACTAGCATTTTAGCCAGCTTATTGTTATACAGACGCATCATTGGGTGGCTGCGTTCAAATGGCGCATCTGAAAACAACATGCTTCAAATGGTGGGATGGACCATTTGACGGGATGATGATGACTTCTTTGACCCAGTTACGCTCGGTGATGATGAACTTTTTTGCATTGGTGTCTCACTCTCTCCCACACTCTTAGTGTGGCTCATATATCTTGCAGGGGGTGTGCTGCTGACAGGGGTACTGGGTGTAAGTGAAGAAATGTTTGACGTTTCTTCCTCCTCGTCATCATCAGATGAAACATCAACGGATACAATTTGTTGACTTGCAATTCGGGCTGCCTTGATCTCCTTTAGGTGCGCATGCCATTTGACAGTGTGCTGTCTCTCAAGATGACCTCTCTGGCCTCCGGTACCATAGTTGGTACCAAGCTTACCACGACTAACTTGAAGCTTACAAATGGTACAAATGGCTATGTTTTCCCTTGTTGGGCTAACACTAATGAAGTCCAAAACTGCGGACTTCAAATGTCTGTGGGGGGGAGCGGAGGAGGCGATACTGGGAATGCTAATGCCAGATGAAGTGGAGGATGTGTTTTGCCGAAATTTACTACGTTGTGCACTTACAGCACCACTAATTGAGGAAATGGAGGTCGAGGTGGATGGAGGTCCCTTCTGGCGAGAAAATATGGAAGTGGTAGGTGGTGGTGTACTAGTTAACTGCATTGGTGGTGGTCCCTTTGCCACGTCACCAACAACACGCTCAGCAGCATTTCGGGCTAGGGTAAAAATGTCTGTTTCGGGGACCTTCCTTTTACGTTTAGCTACCTTTGTCAGATCATGGTGTGCCTCACTCTCAGACGGCCGTGGTGGTTCCCAATTTTCATCCATATCAACAGAAGGAAGGGGGCTTGAAGAATATGTAGACACCATCCTTGATCTTTTCCTTGCTAGGGATCTGGAAGACAATGAATGATCAGGAGGAGTTGCTTCCTTAAATGATACCCTGGCTTGAATGTCGATTTCCTGATGTGCCCCTACTTCGGGAGGAACAACTATTGTGGGCACTTGTGCCGCTCCATGCACCTCTGCTTGCGCATCTTCTTGCACCACCTCTCCTTCCACATGTGCTTGGTCTTGTACTTGCACATGTGGTTGTTGTTGCGGCTGTGGTTGTTGAACACTCGTCAGATGAGTTACAACAACCTGTGTTGATTGAGGGATGCTGCTACTTTCTTGCGATGAGCCAACATCACTGGTCGATCGTGATTGAACAACTATACTGGCTGCCTCTGCAGCACTCAAGGGCTTGGACTTAAGTTGGCGTGGTGGTTGTGACACTGAGACCAATGGAGCAGGGGCGCTGCTCCCAGCTTGGTCCCCAGCAGACCCCGCTGCTGCTGCAGGCGTACTTTTCTTTTCCCAAAAAATGCGGCGGTCGGCACACCAGTCTTTTTGGTAAGTGGCGCCACTTGCTTCTTATGCTCCTTACTGGCAACTTTCTTGCTAGAGGAGCTACGGGCAACTTTTTTTGGGGCCATCTTCTTCAGATGTCAGAAGAGCAGGCCGCAGTTGCACAAGTTGCAGAGTTTTCTGTGGCCACACTTGACGTTGTGCTGCACACACCGCAGCAGGACTTGTTCCTGGCATTGATGAGGACCGATGAGGCTGATGATTCGTCTTTCTGCACCTAAAAGCAAACGAATCCAGAGGAACATCAGTTAAATAATTGTGGCATATGTAGCGCTTCAATTAATAGTTTGCAAGTAAGCATTTTCATTATACCCACCCCCCAAAATGGAAAGACCAATAAAATGCTCCACTGACAGAGTACCCCTGGGCATAATGGATGAAAGCATGGCACTGGGTGCAGGCCTATGGCACAACAAAGCACACTGCCTGGCTTCAAAATGGCCCCTAGACCCCCACCACATGGCCAGGCCCTGCCTCTACCAGTCCTCAAAATGGTCCCCACCCACATGGACAGGCCCCATCAACACCCCAAAAAATCGAAAAACACACAAAAATCACCACAATACAATGCCATCCATGCCCTCCATGATGTTTACATTAAAGAGACCCCACAGAAAGACTCAGTCCATGCACCACTGAGTACCCGTGGGCAAAAGGCCCCAACAACAGCCCAAACATCGAAAAACGCACAAAAATCACAACAATCCAATTCCATCCATGCCCTCAATAATGTTCAAATTCAAGACACCCCACAGAAAGACTAGGCCTATGGCACAACAAAGCACACTGCCTGGCTTCAAAATGGCCCCTAGACCCCCACCACATGGCCAGGCCCTGCCTCTACCAGTCCTCAAAATGGTCCCCACCCACATGGACAGGCCCCATCAACACCCCAAAAAATCGCAAAAACACACAAAAATCACCACAATCCAATGCCATCCATGCCCTCCATGATGTTTACATTAAAGAGACCCCACAGAAAGACTCAGTCCATGCACCACTGAGTACCCGTGGGCAAAAGGCCCCAACAACAGCCCAAACATCGAAAAATGCACAAAAATCACAACAATCCAATTCCATCCATGCCCTCAATAATGTTCAAATTCGGGGGAGGAGCTTCGCTGCCAACCAAGATGGCCGCGTGAGCTCGGAGCTCCGAAGACCTCCCGATCCTCCGCAATAATCCTGTGACCCATCCTGTCCCACGATTGTGGGAATCGGTTGCTAAGCCGGTCCTGAGGCGGCACCCGCTTTCGGAATGAAAATCGGACATTCCTAGACTCAGTTAGCTCGACGGATCCCGGAGGCTCCGCCCGCATCGCTGGCGACCGTTGTGGGGTACAGCGGTGTCTCCACATGGTACCTCCCTGCCTACGCTTCGTCTTCCCGATGGGTGCTCCTGATCCTTGAGCGCCTTGCTGTGCGGCCTCAACACGGGACTCTGGAGATATCGTCGTGTGCACTGGGCATACTACACTGGACTCTTTCGCCCCTGGTATCCCCCCGTCCCGAGAGTGCCAACATGGCGGGCAAGGGCGGCTCGGACGCAGGCAAATCACAGCGGCTCAACAGGAAACCGTCCCAGTCCCAGTCCACCATTCCGGAGCGATTCTCCCAGTCTAAGGGATCACCGGTACTGGCGGGTCGTACTAAGGACTCGAGAAGGGATGAATCACCGGACGACTCCGAGATAACACTTCGGGACGTCATGGGAGCGATAACGGGGGTGAAGACGGAGATGCACACTCTCCGCGAGGAACTGTCCAGCAAGGTTGACTCCCTGAAGATTGAGTTAAACCTCATCAGGACCGACCTCGGGAAAACTAATGACCGGGTGAAATCGCTGGACCTCAAGACTTCCAGCCTGGTCACTGATGTGTCTAATATACAGTTGGAGGTGCGCGACCTGAAAATGGCTAATGGAATGCTGGCGCGTCGACTGGACGAGTTCGAGGGTCGCGCGCGGCGCCAAAACGTTCGCATCACCGGAGTACCGGAAAAGGCCGAGGAGGACTCGACTGAACTCTTTGTGGAAGACCTGGTGGTTAAGAACTTGGCGCCGGGGGGCCTGAGTAAGTTCTTCTCGGTGGAACGGGCCCACAGGATCCCGGGTGGGCCGCCGAAATCGGGTGCCTCCCCTCGCCCCATCATCGCGAGGCTGTTCAACTACAGGGACAGAGACGCTATCCTGCAAGCATCGAGGACCGCGGGCCCTCTCCGCTTCCAGAACTCTGATGTGAACTTCTTCCCGGATTTCACCCAGGCTGTCCAGAAAAAGCGCCAGAGCTTTACGGGGGTGAAACGGAGACTGAGGGAAATGGGCCTGCGTTACTCCATGCTTTATCCTGCCAAGCTTCGCATCGAGCGTGACCATCGGACCTTCTTCTTTGACTTCCCGGATGAGGTGGGACACTGGCTTGATACCCTGCCCCAGGAACGACATGAACCGACCGACCAGATGGAGGAGACCACCGGAGGCGCGGAAGCACAGGAATGATTGTTTGTTTACTTGCCTTCCGAGAGCTGGGTTGCCGTGAGGGGCTTCGGCTTTTGCCATTGCTGCTGTTATTTTGACTCGTTTTGTAATTAATATGGGGGGTGACGGGGGGGATGGGATGCCTCCTTTCTCCTCTGTGGGCTTCTTGTAGGTTAGTTAAGGGGCGACAGGCACACTGCTAGTTGGGGTGGATTATAATCTAATGCAGGGGTGCAGGGTGGTGGGTAGTTGGGGTGTGTTTTTTCGTACTCTTTCTTTGTTCTACTCTTTGTTCCGGCTGAGGAACTACTGGACTGAAATGTTATTGCTGTGGGCGCCGTTGTGGGTGTGGGGGGGGGTGTGGATCGTCCTTGATGATGGGGGGTAAATCTCTTAATTTGTTGAGCTGGAATGTAAACGGGTTGGGGGACCGTATTAAGAGGGGTGTTGTGTTGCAGATGCTCAAGCGCTGTTCGCCTGATGTGGTTTTTCTACAAGAGACCCACTTGGTGGGGCATGCCTGTAAGGCCTTGGATAGACGTGGATACAAAATGGTGGCACATTCAGGGTTCTCCTCGGGTTCCAGAGGGGTGGGCATCATGGTGCGCACGTCCCTCCCGTTGGAGGTGGAGTCTATACTTGCAGATGAAAGAGGCAGGTACGTGGCGTTGGTGGGCAAGTGGGAGGGCCGCACGCTAGTTTTGGTTTCGGTTTATGTTCCCCCGGGGCTGCAGGAGACTACTTTCAGGGACCTGGGAGGCGCCATTTTAGGTCTCCCCGAGGGATTGTTGCTGGTGGGTGGGGACTTCAACTCTGTAGTCTCCGGGGACTTGGACCGCTTTCCATCCAGGGATCTCCGCCCTTCCCAGTCTTGGCTGCCTGAATTTTTGAGTTCCATGGGGATGATTGATTGCTGGCGATTGTTACATCCTACCCAGCGGCAGTACACTTTCCTCTCGGGTGCCCACGGTAGCCTTTCTAGAATAGATTACGTCCTCAACCCGGCTGCCCAGGCGCAGTCTGTGTCCACCGCGCGTCTCTTAGCTAGGGGCATTTCAGATCATTCCCCGGTCTGGGTCTCCTTTGACTTCCAGATACCCGCGTCTTCGCGAGTGGCTCCCATTAACCCGTGGTACTTTCGCGATCCGAAGACTAGGGCTCTCCTGACTAAAGCTATGGACCGGTACTTCGCCGAAAATACTGGCTCCGTTGACTCCGCTGTCTCCCTCTGGGAAGCCTTTAAAACTGTGCTTCGTGGCGAGGCCTTCTCTCTGATTGCGGAGGCTCGCCGCCGCCGAGATGAGGACGTGGTGCGGCTGGAATCCGATCTTGCTGACCTGAGCGCCCAACTGGAGCTGGACCCGTCTCCCAACTTGATTCACGCTCTCTCCCTTAAACAGTCCGAACTCCGGGCGACCACCTCTGACGCAGCGAAGGCCTTGAGCAGGGAACAGCAGGGCAGGATATATGACTCGGGTGATAAGGCGGGCAAGCTCTTGGCGTGGCTGGATAGACGGGAGCTGGCGTCCCGGTTGGTCCCAGAACTGGTGGGTGAGGATGGTTTATCCCTGATGGACCCGGCGGGTATAGTTGGGTCCTTCGCTGAATACTTCGAAGGGGTATATACCTCCGCGAACCCTCTCCCAGAGTCTGTCTCGTCCTCCTTTCTGGAGGACATCGACCTTCCCTGCCTCTCGGATCTTGACCGAGAAGACATGGATCGAGACCTGTCTGTGGACGAGGTGGCCCTGGCGATCCGCTCGCTGCGCTCCGGCAAAGCACCGGGACCCAACGGTATCCCGGTCGAGCTTTATAAACTCAAGGCCGACGCGCTGGCTACACCATTGCTCAATATGTTCCTTGAAGCCCGCGAGACGGGAGAACTCCCCCTCGACCAGAGACTCGCCACCATTGTGGTGATCCACAAAGAAGGTAAACCACGTGATTTGTGCCGGTCCTATAGACTCATCTCGCTTCTGAACGCCGAACCCAAGATCCTGGCCAAATTGTTGGCCAACCGGCTGGTGGGTGTGATCACGGACTTGGTTCACCCGGACCAGTCCGGTTTCATACCGCACCGGAACACGGCGCTCAACTTGAGGAGGCTTCACGCGGTCATGGCACGTGCTCACCTGCTTTGTGAAACTGCAGTTCTCGCCTCTCTTGACGCCACTATGGCTTTCGACTCGCTGGAGTGGAATTACCTGTGGGCAGTCCTAGCCAAATTGGGGTTTGGGCCCGCTTATATCGGATGGGTCCGGCTGCTGTACTCCGCACCGTTGGCTAATGTGACCGTCAATGGTCGGCTGTCGGCCTCCTTCGCGCTGCACAGAGGCACCAGACAAGGTTGTCCGCTCTCGCCGCTCCTGTTCGCCCTGGCACTGGAGCCCCTGGCGGCTTGGATCAGGACACACCCTGATGTCTCCGGGATTACGTGGTCACCTGGCTTTGAGGACCGAGTGTCGCTTTACGCGGACGACATCCTCTTGTATCTCACCTCTCCTTGCCGCTCGCTTATTGTGGTTTTTGACCTACTGGGTACCTTCGGGACACATTCCGGCTTGGTGATCAACTGGTCTAAATCCTCACTATACACGTTGTGTGGAGATACTCCGCGCCTCCCCCGTGGGTGCTCAATACAGATAGCCCAGCAGGGCTTTCGATACCTGGGCATTTACGTGTCGCGCGACCCCCGAGCCCGATACTCACAGAACCTTCTACCACCGCTTGCGCGTTTACGCAGGGATGTCAAGGGATGGAAGAAGCTACCGATCTCCCTAATGGGCAGAGCCGCTTTATTCAAAATGATGGCGCTACCTCGCTTCCTCTACGCTTTGCAAAACACCCAAGATCCGGTCCCGGCCAGATACTTTGGAGAGATCGAATCCCTGCAGCGAGCACTGTTGTGGGATGGGAGGCCACGAATCTCGTTGCTCAAGCTGACCATACCGTGCTACGACGGGGGTATCGCCCTGCCGGATATGCGATGCTACTACTGGGCGTCCCAGCTTGCGGCCATCAACCACGGCCTCTATGGCCCAGCGACCAGCCCGGGCTACGCCATGGATCGGTGGCTCGTGAACGACGGGAACTATTATAGAACCTTATACTCCAGGTCCTTGGACATGAAGCTGACGGGCCCCACCAAAACGATGGTGCGTATATGGCGCGTGGTCACAGACACCCTGGGCTGGAAAGATAGGGTTACCTTGGCCACCCCCCTATATGACTCGGACATACTGGGAAAGCTGTGGAAAACTAAGGGTTTCGACCGGTGGGACACCATTGGGATATCTAAGGTTGGGGACATGATGGCGAGGGGAGGGATCAAGTCGTTTGGCATGCTACAGTCTGAGTTCCAGCTGGCGTCGACGGAATATTTCCGACACGCCCAGCTTAGTCATGCCCTCTCCCCTCACGTATCGGACGGAGAAGCGATCCCTGAGTCTTCACCCCTGGAGGATCGAGTGCTGGACGGCCACATGCCGGACAGCGCTATCACCCTGACGTACAAAAAACTCATCAATGTGAGAGTGGATTTGCTTGAACGATTGAGGTTGCACTGGGTGAATGATGGTATAGAGATGGACGACGAGGAGTGGCAATCAGCGGTCTCCTCCCCTAGGGAGGTGGCCATATCAGCACGACTCCGCCTTGTTCAGTTGAAAATACTACACAGGGTGTATGTCACTGGCCCTAGACTCATACATATGGGACTTTCCACGGACGGCCTGTGTCGGAGGGGTTGTGGTATGCTTGCTACTTTCCTACACATCATATGGGAGTGTCCTGGGGTTGCCCGGTATTGGACGCGAGTGCATGAGGTGATGGAAGAAGTGACTGGAGTGGCCCTACCGGCTGAGGCCCGGCGATGCCTCCTCAATGTTTGGTGTCCGAATGATTACAGTGTAGCCCAGACCCGTTGGGTCACCCTGGGTAACATGGTGGCCAAGAGGGACATCGCCCAGAAATGGGGTGCGCCTGCTCCTCCCTCCCTCAGTTTATGGGAAACCAACATGGACTGGTGCATGCTGCGTGAAAAGACGGTGTACGTGGCCAGGGGCAAGCCCAAAATGTGGAGGTCTGTGTGGGGAGCCTGGAACTCCTATAGAGGTGACATTTGTGACCCCCCAATAGAGATTGACTCTGAAGTCCAACCTTCCCCGTAGAGCCCCCTCCCGCAATTCCAGATGGGTTATCCTGGTGTGTTACCCCCCACATGCCTTACTGTTGTCACTGTTACTGTATGCTGTCTTGGGTGTGCGGCCCTCGACCCCCTCCCGCTGCGCAACTCCACTACTTCTGTACTGTCCTCAGCCACTCTTTTTTCTCTTTGACTCTCTTTCGTGCCTAGCGCACGCCTCTTTCTCTTAGCCTTTTTTGAGGCTTTCTTATTCTTTGGTTTATTTATTCTAAGTTTGATGCTATTGAAAATTAAACCTGATTGCTTCTGCGCACAGCATTGTACACGATCCTACCTGCTACCTCAATGCTGCCTGGCCTCCGGGATGTATGGCTGAATAGCGGTGTACTTTTTCTACAAATAAAGGTTTTCCAAAAAAAAAAAAAATAATAAAAAAAAAAAATAATGTTCAAATTCAAGACACCCCACAGAAAGACTAGGCCTATGCACCACTGAGTACCCCTGGTCATAATGGATGAAAGCATGACAGACTGAGTGCAGGCCTATGGCACAACAAAGCACACTGCCTGGCTTCAAAATGGCCCCTAGACCCCCACCACCTGGCCAGGCCCTGCCTGTACCAGTCCTCAAAATGGCCTCCACCCACATGGACAGGCCCCATCAACACCCCTAAAAAATCGAAAAACACACAAAAATCACCACAATCCAATGCCATCCATGCCCTCCATGATGTTTACATTAAAGAGACCCCACAGAAAGACTCAGTCCAGACTCGATTTTTAAAATTGTTTATTGTGTTAAAATTCATCTTTTAAAACTTCTGTACTTCCATTAGAGCTCCTCTCTGTGTTTACCACCTTGAACACCAAACAGCGGACCTAACGCTGCACCGAAGGAAAGATTTCATGGCCGCCCTCGCTGCTTACCGCGAGGCCACGCCCACCCGCTAGGCCACGCCCACCTCCCAGCCTATGAATAGCGCTGGCTGATAGCGCGTGCACCAGATACTGAAGACCTCTGAGGCGGAAGCCGGAGGTGCTGTGACTCGATTTTTAAAATTGTTTATTGTGTTAAAATTCATTTTTTAAAACTTCTGTACTTCCATTAGAGCTCTTCTCTGTGTTTACCGCCTTAAACACCAAACAGCGGACCTAACGCTGCACCGAAGAAAAGATTTCACGGCCGCCCTCGCTGCTTAGCGCGAGGCCACACCCACCCGCTAGGCTACGCCCACCTCCCAGCCTATGAATAGCGCTGGCTGATAGCGCGTGCACCAGATACTGAAGACCTCTGAGGCGGAAGCCGGAGGTGCTGTGACTCGATTTTTAAAATTGCTTATTGTGTTAAAATTCATCTTTTAAAACTTCTGTACTTCCATTAGAGCTCCTCTCTGTGTTTACCGCCTTGAACACCAAACAGCGGACCTAACGCTGCACCGAAGGAAAGATTTCAGGGCCGCCCTCGCTGCTTAGCACGAGGCCACGCCCACCCCCCAGCCCTCTAAATGTGCCTTCCTCGCAAGCGCAGCGGATGAGCGCAGCGGGAGCGCCGTTTGCGCGCCGAAGGCGCGCCTAAGGCAAGCCCGTCTGCGCCCGTCCTCGCCAAGTCATCGCCTCTCGCCAGTCCCCCTGGCCTTACTCCATCAGCACCCCTCTATTACGATAAGGAGCAACTACTTGCCTGGAACCCTGGACGGTCCTGCGCAAACATTACAGGTACGCCTGGTCTCACTTGCCTTCAATGTAAAACTTGTGAATTTTGTACCACTAATCCCCATACCATTCGACTGCTTTTAGAACCTGACAATCCCACCCCCATCACGATTCTCCATCTCAACGTGAGGTCACTAGCCAAGCACCACCTTGAGGTAAACTCCCTCATTTTGGACGAAAATCCTGACATCCTCTTCCTTTGTGAAACCTGGTTACGGGATGGCACCTCTGCCATACCCAACCTTACGCTACCAGACGACTACCTTATGTCGATCATCAATAGGGATGGAAGAGGAGGCGGTATCGCCATAATTTATAAGAAAATGTTTTCTTGTTCATTTGCTAAAGAGGAACTGCCCGACTGTGAAAGCGCCCACTTTAAAATCACCATAAACCCCAACTTCACTGTGTCAGGCCTATACATCTATCGCCCGCCTGGCCCTGCTTCTAAATTTATTGAAGCTCTTCTTGAGACAGCTACCTCTCTAATCACAAAAAATTCTAATTTTACTATTCTAGGCGATCTCAACCTTCACTTTGACCCGCTAAACGACGTTACGATCAAAAATCTCCTCGCGGATCTCTCTGCATTGCAACTCAATTCTCTTATTTTAACTCCAACACACCTAGCTGGCCATATTCTAGATCCAGTTTTCACTAACATGGAGAAACTTACATCAGAGACACCCTTACCGATGGCATGGACTGATCCTTACCTTATCAAACTGGCCATACCGGTCAACAAAAGCAGGCACAAAACCGCATCGACCCGTCGTCTAAAAAGACCATGGCACAAGCTGTCACGCAATGACCTCCACACCACCCTGGGGGAATGTCCCCATGACACCAATTCGGACATCAACGCCAATTACAGCGCGTTTCATGATTGGATTACGAGAGGGCTAGATGTCCTCATTCCAGCAAAATGGTCAAAAGGACGTAACTCTCCTTCCAACCCTTGGTACAATGATACCCTCAAAATCTTACGCAAAGACTGTAAAAGGGTGGAGCGCCTCTGGCGAAGGGATTATAACAGCGAAGAAACATCCAACTATCTACTACTACAAAAAAGGTACCATAAAGCCATCCGTGCTGCGCGAACTGCCTTTTATGCTGACAAAATCGACTCCAGTCCCACCCCTGCCAAAGAAGTCTTTAAACTCGTTCAAGAACTTCAGAGCAGCAAATCCCCCCTCCCCAGTATGTCCTCCGCGCAACAATGCGAGGATCTTGCGAAATTCTTTGTCGACAAGGTACAGAAAATTTATACTTCCTTTCCTCAGCACTCCCCCAGCCCTTCCAACAGCCCTTCTCCTCCCTCCAACTATTCTACCTTGACCCACATCCCGGAAATTTCCAGTGATAACCTCATCAAACTATGCCAAAAAGTTAAAACTGGTTCACCGGCTGACCCCATGCGCCCGGCACAATTTTTAGAGGCACTCAACTTCTTTCTTCCTTCACTCACCTCTACTTTGAACCTCTCCTTTACCTCAGCGAGTGTGCCATCTGCCTGGAAGCAAGCATGGGTTTCACCCATCATCAAGAAGCCCACTCTAGACCCATCTAAACCGGAGAACTATCGACCTATCTCCCTGCTCCCATGGCTTTCCAAACTCGCTGAAGCACATGTGAACACTACTCTATCCGGAGGCGCTAGGGGGCGCACAGCGGAATGGCTGCCTAGCCGTGCAGCTCCGCCGGGCGAATCCCAATATCGCCGATAAAATGCGCTAACTTGGATCGCCGCGAGGTCCCAGGCTCACCGGACAACGTGGGAGGAGATCGGGCATGCGGTGAATGCCCAGTGAAGACCCTGGCCACGGCGGATTCACCACACGACCCGTGAATCCAGACGGGCTCGGAGATTCGGCATGGCGATCGGCACCGGACAGCGCCGTCTGGAGACTGAGTGAGCCGGTGCCGTCCAGGGCGGCCCTCGGACCTAGGGAGCGGGTCGGTGCTCGGAGCGCTGCCTCCGTGAGGATGCTGCCCACTCTGCATGCCGGACGAGACCTGCGGCACGAGTCTGACGGGGGGCGGCACTGATGAAGGTACAGCACCGCGGCGACATGGCGGAGCGCTGCCGGGCGTGAGGGTCGCAGAGAGCGTCTGTGTGAGTAACGCGCTGCACCCTACGAAACCGCATGGGCGGTCAAGGCTCCTCTCAGCCTCTCCAGTGGCTCCGTTGTTGTAATGCCCTCGCCGACGGCGGTTCCCCCCTAGAACTCTGTGTGACATTGATGAAGGCTCGGTGCGACACAAAATGGCGGCGCGAGGTCGAGCTTAAGACCGGACCACGCCAGGGTGCAACCTAGATGCTGGGGGGCAGACACATACTGGAATCAGCGCCTGACGCCCCGATGCCTCCCAGGAGAACACAGGGGCCTTGAATACATCAACGCAGGGTGTTGGACCCCCGTGGGTGGAGTAGGGAACTTCTGGTGGTACCCTCGCAGATCATCACCGCCGGTGTGCCTTCATCTACGACTCGGAGGGGTGACTATGGATGCGACTGGGCGCTTGCTGTCCAGCTGAGCTACCGGAGGCACGCTTTCCCGGCGAGAAGTGGGGAGGCCGCAGGCCGGCGCTGTGCCCTGCTCCCGCTCCCTGCGTCACCATTGGCGACACCCTGGAGCCATGTTGAAACCTCCACACTGATCTGCCACGCACCTCTGCCATACACTTGCTATCGTTCATAGGGGAGCGGAACCTTGTCGCCTGCCTCTGATCCACGGCGCTGTACAGCACTCTTACACGGCATTCATCCTAGGGTCCAGCATCTCCTTTTGCCGCGCACCATGGGCAAACCGGACAAGCAACAGCCCAAACTGACGTTTGAAGCACGCAAGCCGCCAAAGACCCAGACCGGTGCAGCTGAGGATGTTCAGGACACTGACTCTCCAGATGGTACTGTCATGGAAAATATCTTAAAATCCATACAAGCTAACCTGCAAGACATAAACAGTAAACTGGATCATCTGACGGGCCGCGTGGACAGCATGGCGGCCAAACTCGATAAACAGGGCGAACGTCTGGATACAGCCGAAACCAGGATCTCTGCGGTCGAAGACGAATCACGCACTACGGTGGCCAAATGTACAGGAATGGAGAAGGTCCTGGATGTAATCAAGGCCAAAGCAGAGGAGTTGGAAGCCAGGTCGAGACGCAACAACGTGCGCATATCTGGTCTGCCAGAATCCACCAACACTGGCCGCATGGAGACCTATGTGGAACAACTTTGTAAAGACCTGTTTGGCCCTGAACATCTTTCACAGATTTTCATTATTGAGAGAGCGCACCGATCCCTGGCGCCAAAGCCGAAACGGGGGGCCGCGCCCAGACCGATTGTGGCAAGAGTCCTGAATTATCGCGACAGAGACACCATACTCCGGCTAGCGAGGGAAAAAGGCGAGATACACCATCAGGGCAATAGACTCGAGTTCTTCCCAGACTTCACGGTTGCAGTACAGCAGGCACGCAAGGAATTCAACGAGGTCAAAACCAAACTCCGAGATCTGCAGATCCCGTACGCCATGTTGTACCCGGCGCGCTTACGTGTCACATGGGAGGATAAACCGCTTCTCTTTTCGACACCGAAAGCTGCACTGACGTTCATCAAAACCACGGCTGCTAAAGGTAAAAGGTCCAATCGTAGAGAGAGGAACACTGAGTCGGACTGAAAGGTAAGCCCTGCTGATCCCTGCTGCATTTGAACTTGCCCAAGTGACAACCATGGGGTTATGGGGGGGAATGACTGGGCGCCACTGGAAGAAGGTTGCCCGCCAAGTGACTCCTTGGTATACAGACTATAATGTATGGTGAGACAATAGCGATTGGGAGCCTTCTCCTGTATCGTGGTGTGATTTGGGAACTGGAGGGAACTCACTGTGTGGTACGCTTGACAACGGACCATGACACTTCGATGCAGTGCGAACTATGTTGTTATGCCGAACTATACCGGGTTTATGAACGGGGGGGATAGCCTACGTTCTTTGTGAAATATGCAGGGACACTGTCCCGGATGCCAATTGCTCCACAATTGTACAATTAGACTGGTGTTGCCTAAGGGCCAAGGCGACCTAATCAAAAGGCACGGATTCGCCCACATCCTTTCACTAGGATGGAGCACTGCGTCCTCGGCGGACCTCCACTAGGGCAGTCCCCGACTAGTTATGTTGACAATCAAAGTTCTGGGGATACAATGGCTTCGGCAGGATTGGGTTGCTGAAGTGGGAGGGCACGAGGGATGTTGGGGTTTGTTGTTAATTTTTTTTTTTGAACTACCTGGGCGGTCAAAATGCACTGCTGTACGCCGAAGTGCAGATGTTGTTCACTGGTCGACAACCTACGTCATGTTCATGTGTGCTAATGAGCTGCGAAATGTGGGGAGGGTGGTAACGGGTGGTGCAAGCGAAATGCCTTGAGTTACATCATGTGTAGTACTAGCCTGAAACTCCTAACGTGGAATGTGCGAGGCCTCACCAATCCCAAAAAGGTCAGACAGGTATTTGCATGTCTGGATAGGCATCACATAGACATAGCATTGCTTCAAGAGACGCATGTAGACCCAAAGGTGCGTAGACCTATTGGCACTCGCTGGGCAGAATCGAACTACTCGGCAGCATACTCCTCCTATTCTAGGGGGGTTATGACACTGGTCAAAAAGGGCACTAACTACAAGATAACACGTACAATTGCAGACACGAACGGTAGATATGTAATTGTGTCGGGTATGCTGAGGGGACAACTTGTTACAATAGTAAATGTGTATGGTCCAAATGTTGATGCGCCAGAATTTTTTCAGGATATATGGGATCACTTGCTGGAATTTATTGACACAAGGATACTCTGGGGAGGGGATTTTAATGTGGCACTGCAGGACTCTATTGATCGTTCTACGGCCTCCCTAGAATCACACAGGAAGGCCAGGGACAAACTAGGGGACATTTTGGTAGACCTTGCACTCAAGGATATTTGGAGGATCCGACATCCGTCGACACCAGGTGCGACGCATGTGAACATGTCCCATTGCAGCTGGTCAAGAATTGATTACTGGTTGGGGACAGACAGCGTGGTCTTGTGGGCTACACAGATTAGGACTCTCCCCCGGACACTATCCGACCACAATCCGGTGGAACTTACACTACAGATACCTCACTACACACCACCCCCTTTCAGCTGGCGTTTCCGAACACAAGGACTGCTGGACCCATTATATGTAACCACTATAAAGAAGGCTATAAAGGAATATTTCCAGTTGAATGAGGGCTCCGTTGAAGACCCATGTATCCTATGGGAAGCTTTTAAGCGACACTTAGAGGCACCTGTATTTGCACGACAGCTGGGATCCTTAAAGATATACGAACACAGATAGCCAGGCTTGAACGAGAGGTGTCAGAGCTGGAGAAAGAGTATGCACTTACCGGAAATGTGGCACTACTGGGTAAAATTAAACATATCCTCATAGACCATCAGAAATATGCGGAGGACGAATTGAAGTATGTGAACAAGCGGCCAATGGCCAGGCAATTTGGGGAGGGAGGAAGGCCAGGCAGGGTGCTAGCGAGGAAATATGTGCGGGGAGGGACACTCAATTAATTACACAAGTACAGGACAAAGACGGCAACCCACACACACTTCCCGCAAGTATACTTGCTTGCTTTGTGCGAAACTATGCAGATTTGTACACTTCCCGCCAACCCGCGCCACCACAGGAAACACGTGACTATCTACACGACATAGCAATAGCGTGGTTGTCCGACAACCAGCGTGAATACCTGGCCCAACCGATCACAGTAGAAGAGGTCACCGCCATTATACAGGCATTACCAAACGGGAAAGCACCAGGGCCGGATGGCTATACATGTGAATTTTACAAAACCTTCGTTGACATTCTTGCCCCTTACATGGTCGAGATGTATGGCGCGGCCTTTGACCAGAAAGTATTACCGCCGTCTTTACGTGAGGCAGTGATTATCACTCTCCTAAAGCCTGGCAAACAACCGGACCTCTGCGAATCATACCGCCCCCTGTCCCTTTTGAACGTCGACTCTAAAATTTTAGCAAAACTCTTGGCTGACCGTCTGCAACCTTTAATGACAAACCTTATACTCCCAGATCAGGCAGGGTTCATCCCTACACGTGCCACGTCCCACAATACAAGAACTTTGTTCGCACTCTCACACTATCTCAACCCTAGGACGAGGGCAGTGGCCGTCATGCTTGACGCAGCCAAAGCCTTCGATTCCATCGAATGGTCCTACATACACACTGTATTGCAGAGAATGGGGTTCCCAGCTCGGTATATATCCTGGGTGTCTCTCCTATACACAAGGCCTGTGGCGAGAGTGAGGGTGAACGGTTATATATCGGCGCCTTTCCATATTGCTAGAGGGACAAGACAAGGTTGTCCGCTATCGCCCTTAATATTTGCATTGTCCCTAGAACCACTCGCGTGCATAATCAGACAGACACACAACCACTCTGCTTTACACTTCCCCGGGAGACCTCTGCATATCTCGTTGTATGCGGACGATATGCTTCTCTATGTACGGGACCCGGAACACAATCTTAGCCCACTATTGCGAGAGTATGTAAAATTCGGTCGCCATTCTGGGCTACAGATTAACTGGGAGAAATCACTAATCATTCCACTCACGGACTCCACCACGCCGTATTCCCCAGACTTTCCTCTGGACTGGCAGACTGACCACACACGCTACTTGGGAGTATGGTTTAGTAGGGACCCCGAAGAAGTGATCAGGACAAACTATGGGAGGGTACTTGCAGAACTGGAGGGCAAGGTGGATAGGTGGATTCAGTTGCCGCTCTCCTTGGCAGACAGAATTGCAATAGTCAAGATGAATATCCTTCCGAAATTTCTGTACTTATTCAATAATATACCAATTACACCACCCAAAGCTGTCTTCGCACACATAACATCCCTGGTGCTTAAGCTTATATGGGCAGGTAAGCAGGCACGCATTGACTTACACACCTTAACACTACCCTATAAAAAGGGAGGGTTCTGTGTGCCAGACTTCCGGCTCTACTATCTATGTGCTCAGGCCCAATACGCGGCGCACTGGTACCATCCCACCCCATATCTCACACACACGGCTGTGGAAGAGGGCGATGCCGCACCGATCCCGTTGAACGCGATAGTGTCACATAAACGACCGCCGTTACACTCAAAAGATATCAACACGATAGACACCACGGCTCACGCATGGAGAACACTAGGGAGGATGGCACACAAGTTGCCGCTCTATGCCCCCGCGCTTCCATTGCACTTTCACCCAAGCATATCCGTGACCAGCGAAAAGGTGGGAATGGACATACTGAAAAATATAGGCATTGATACCTTTGGGTATACTCATGCATCCCCCAAGAGGCGGCCCTGGTGGCAATAGCAAAAGCACTGGAAAAACAAGAATGGTTCTACGATGCTCCGCAGAGCTTCATACTTCAATGCGTCGAACTGGCATTGACAAGAAACTTTTTTTGTTATAAAAATGACCTCTTTTTGCAAGTAACGGGGACATCTATGGGAGCGACGATGGCTCCCAGTGTAGCATGTATCTACGTTGGACAGTTTGAGGAGCACGTCATCGAATCGGATAACAACCCCTTTAAAGACCATCTACGTTTATGGAAACGTTACATTGATGACGTGCTCCTCATTTGGTCTGGTGAAGAAGATTTGCTCTTACAGTTTCTAAACTGGTTGAACACCCAGGACATGAGCCTTCGATTCACATGGAAGTACGACCATATGAGTGCAGTCTACCTGGACCTGGATATTGAAGCCTCCGAAGGAAAATTTGCCACTAGCGTACATCAAAAACCTACTGACAGAAATTCTCTATTGGCCTACCACTCATACCATCCGAGGGCACTGAGGGACAACCTCCCAGTAGGCCAATTTATGCGGTACAGGAGGAATTGTTCCTCTACAGACGTCTATAATGAACAAGCCAAAGACCTCAGCAGTAGGCTAGAAGCACGAAATTATCCAAGCAAAGTGATTCGCCAGGCGAATAAGAGAGCTTTGAACACTCCTCGGGCAGCTCTCTTAGAACCACAAAAGAAGGAGAAATCAGAATACCTACCTGTGGTTATGACATATGATCCGCTGGCCTCGAAGGTGCGTCAAGCCATCAGAAAACATTGGCACATCTTGTCCACGCAAGAACACAAAATGCCCCCACCACGTTTTGCTTTCCGGAGAGCCCAGAACCTCAAGGATAAATTGGTCCACACAAGGATGACAGAGAACTTACCAACAAAAGCCAACGTACCAAATGGACATTATCCTTGTGGAGTTGCTCGGTATGCCACCTTACGAAAAAAAGCACCACAGTTGTGTTAAAATCAGGGAAGACATGGTTGTTGCACCACTTCAGCAACTGTAATACTGCAAATGTTGTGTATAGATTGAGCTGTGAATGTGGCCTTGAATATATTGGATTGACAACGCGCAAAGTCAAGCTCCGCATACAAGAGCATCTAAGCACAATACGACAGGGCAAATTAACAACCAAGTTAGTGGAACATTGCCACCGCAACAAACACTCGTTCACCTGGGTGGTGTTAGAACGAGTAACAGGCGATACACAAACCATGGAAAGGCGACTTTTGACTAAGGAGGCCCGTTGGATATACCAGGAGCGGAGTGAACAACAAGGTCTAAATGAACTGTTGGAATGGAACAAGCTGCGCTGAAACATATCCTTAGATGTTCCTTGGCCCAGTCTTATGATGGTTGTTTAACTGAAAAACATGACAAATTTTCGAGTACCGATCACTTAGGTCGTTGACCTGTGTATAATCCTTTTGAAAACTGCTTAGCAGTCAGCTGTAAAGTTTCATATAAAGCTTTTTTGACATTATAAATACAATACAGTCCACAATGTGAACATGGACATCGATCGTAGCTATTTATAAATGTCGAGCCCACAATGAAGGTTCACCTAAATCAAAATAGTGAATCTAGGTCCTTCTACTGACATCCTAGAGAATACCTAAGACCATTCCAATATGGCCAACGGATTTTATAATACGAGTTGTTGTGATCGATACCACTATCACTCTTATTACTAACTCCCACTTAGAGTAACGCCCAGTAGTATGTGCATAAATACCGCTTTATTGACACTATAAATACAACACAGTGCATAAAGCGAACAAGGACATCGATTGTAACTATTTATAAATGTTGAGCCCACATTAAATAGTGAATCTAGGTCCTTCTACTGACATCCTAGACCATTCCAATATGGCCTACCGATTTCACAATATGAGTCGATATGATCGAGATCACTATCACTTTTATTACTAACTCCCACGTAGAATAACGCCCAGTGTTATGTGCATAAATACCGCGTACAGTATGTAAATAACTGAATGAACGGTAATAGACGGGCGCTACTGACACACGAACCACGTGACTCCGTGAGCCAATCACGATCCAACTTCAGTGACCAATCACAGCCCGATGTTAAGACGAACCAGGAAAACAAATAACGCACACTTCAATCGCTCGGCGTTCCGGTGCTGAGAAGACGCCGAATGAATATTCTCCACGGGTAAATGCCGAGAAATGGACCAACCCCTGACTGATTAACAAATCTGGTGAGGCTAGAATTACTATCACTAAGTTCCGCCCCGGGTGGCGTCTCTTTTGTACTTCCCATATTAGATAAAACATAAGGGAGGAAAGACCATACTTACCAATCGGAAGTGGGTCCATGATGTGGCTGTA
>NC_141691.1:714412530-714474599 GCF_964263255.1 Lissotriton vulgaris
GGCGCTCTTGGCCATGTCCCCCGGCCTGCCGCACTGCCAAAGGCCTCGGGACAGGGTTCAGTGGTACCCGGGGAGCCTCCCCTTGCTCTGCTGGGTTCAGGAGCTCCGTCCAGGGCGCTCCGTCCTGGGCCCCTGAGGGGCCCGAGGAGGGCGGCCTCCCCACCCGGGGCTCCGTCCTGGGTCCTGCCGCATGGCAGGGTTCCTGGGACAGGGTCTGGAGGGCCCGGGATAGGCTTCCCCTGCACCTCCAGGCCTTGGAGCCCCGGCTGGGTCCAGGGGCCCCACCGGGCCCCGGGTCGGGTGCTCGGGCTTAGGGCCCTGTCCCCCCAGCCTGCCGCACTGCCAAAGGCCCGGGACCGGGGTTCCGTGGTGCCCAGGGAGCCTCTCTTTACTCGGCTGGCTTCAGGGGCCCTGGCGCCCGCTCACTCCTTGGTTGGGGCACAGGGTGTCCAGTAAGCATGGGTGAATTTTGCGAATTCGCAATCCGCAAATTTGCGGATTTGAGAACTCGCAATTCAAAAAATTTAAGCATTCGTGTGTATTTGAGAATTTGCTGTTTTTGCCAATTCGCGAGGGTTTTGTACAAGTTCGGGAACGCAAACTTACTTGTGTGGTCACAACGGTCTCGACTATGTTGTTTCTACGTGTCCAGCCTGTTTGCGACCCTGTGGTTCATTGCGGCCACCCTCCGGTTCATCACTGCCACCCTCTGGTTCACCAATGCCACCCTCTGGATCATCACTGTCCCCCTCTGGTTTATCACAGCACCCTCTGGTTCATCACTGCCACTCTCTGGTTCATCACTGCCATCCTCTGGTTCATCCCTACCACCCTCTGGTTCATCACTGCCCCACTCTGGTTTGCCACTGCCACCCTCTGGATCATCACTGTCCCCCTCTGGTTTATCACAGCACCCTCTGGTTCATCACTGCCACCATCTGGTTGATCACTGCCATCCTCAGGTTCATCCCTGCCACCCTCTGGTTCATCACTGCCACCCTCTGGTTGATCACTGCCATCCTCTGGTTCATCCCTGCCACCCTCTGGTTCATCACTGCCACCCTCTGGTTTGCCACTGCCACCCTCTAGATCATCACTGTCCCCCTCTGGTTTATCACAGCACCCTGTGGTTCATCACTGCCACCCTCTGGTTGATCACTGCCATCCTCTGCCATCCTCTGGTTCATCCCTGCCACCCTCTGGTTCATCACTGCCACCTTCTGGTTTGCCACTGCCACCCTCTGGATCATCACTGTCCCCCTCTAGTTCATCACAGCACCCTTTGGTTCATCACTGACACCTTCTGGTTGATCACTGCCATCCTCTGGTTCATCACTGCCACCCTCTGGTTGATCACTGCCACCCTCTGGTTCAAATCTGCCAACCTCTGGTTCATCACTACCATCTTCTGGTTCATCCCTGCCACCCTCTGGTTCATCACTGTCTCCCTCTGCTTGATCACTGCCATCCTCTGGTTCATCCCTGCCACCCTCTGGTTCATCACTGCCACCCTCTGGTTTAACACTGCCACCCACTGCATCATCACTGTCCCCCTCTGGTTTATCACAGCACCCTCTGGTTCATCACTGTCACCCTCTGGTTGATCACTGCCACCCTCTGGTTCAAGGCTGCCACCCTCTGGTTCATCACTGCCATCCTCTGGTTCATTTCTGCCACCCTCTGGTTCATCACTGCCACCCTCTGGCTAATCACTGCCATCCTCTGGTTCATCCCTGCCACCCTCTGGTTCATCACTGCCACCCTCTGGTTTGCCACTGCCACCCCCTGGATCATCTCTGTCCCCCTCTGGTTCAAGGCTGCCACCCTCTGGTTCATCACTGCCATCCTCTGGTTGATCACTGCCACCTTCTGGTTCAAGGCTGCCACCCTCTGGTTCATCACTGCCACCCCCTGGATTGCCACTGCCACCCTTTGGATCATCAATGTCCCCCTCTGGTTTATCACAGCACCCTCTGGTTCATCTCTGCCACCCTCTGGTTCATCACTGCCACCCTCTGGTTGATCACTGCCATCCTCTAGTTCATCCCTGCCACCCTCTGGTTCATCACTGCCACCCTCTGGTTTGCCACTGCCACCCTCTGGATCATCACTGTCCCCCTCTGGTTTATCACAGCACCCTCTGGTTCATAAATGCCAGCCTCTGGTTGATCACTGCCATCCTCTGGTTCATCCCTGCCACCCTCTGGTTCATCACTGCCACCCTCTGGTTTGCCACTGCCACCCTCTGGATCATCACTGTCCCCCTCTGGTTTCTCACAGCACCCTCTGGTTCATCACTGCCACCCTCTGGCTGATCACTGCCACCCTCTGGTTCAAGGCTGCCACCCTCTGGTTCATCACTTGCATCCTCTTGTTCATCCCTGCCACCCTCT
Source organism: Lissotriton vulgaris (assembly GCF_964263255.1). Lineage (NCBI taxonomy): Eukaryota > Metazoa > Chordata > Amphibia > Caudata > Salamandridae > Lissotriton > Lissotriton vulgaris. The sequence continues at coordinate 714,414,924 of NC_141691.1, forward strand.
GGTTAATCACTGCCATCCTCTAGTTCATCCCTGCCACCCTCTGGTTCATCACTACCACCCTCCGGTTTGCCACTGCCACCCTCTGGATCCTCACTGTCCCCCTCTGGTTTATCACAGCACCCTCTGGTGCACCACTACCACCTTCTTGTTCACCACTGTAGATTATAGGGAGAAAGCAAAGCACGCCTTTCCAGCCTCAACTGAGATGAATTAATTTGGGGCTGGTTAATGTGTCAATGAATTTGTGCTTCAAGTCTGGCACCTGCTTCCTTAGCTGTAAGACCTTCCTGTTGCAGTTATTTTTTTACAGGAGCATTGTGCCATACTTGTAACTATTCTCTGACCCTGCTTTGAGGGTCAGAGCAGGGTCAGAGAATAGTTGAAAGTAGGCAACTGAACTCTGGAGGGGCTCCTCAGGAAGCACTACAGGGAATAATTACAAATTAGCTTGAACTTTTGCACCTGCTAAGTGCTTTCAGTTTTCAAAAATGTGTTTTTCTGCCATTTCGCGAGATTCGCGGGACACGAAATCGTGCAAAATCGATCTTGCAATCCGCAAATTCGTTCAAATTTCCTGATTTCTTTTTTTTGCGTGTTTGGGCGTTTTTTTGCTTATTCGCGGACAGCTTGCAGTGCACCAACCCCGAGGTTGCCCATGCGGTCGTGTACGGGCGCGGCCATCTTGTTTGCGTGACGTGTTTCCGGGCGCTCGTTGCATGCTCGCATCGTATGCGGCGCGAGATTACGTATTCGTGGGCGTTTTTGCATGCTCGCGGGGGAAATATCGCGCAAACTTACCCACGCGGTCCTCTATGGGCGCGGCCATCTTGTTTTTCATTCACTGCTATGGTTTTGGGCATGCTACCTTTCTATCCACCTTACATCTTTGTAATCCTATGTTTTTCTGAAGTTTTTTGGGGGTTTTTTTTTGCTTATTATCTCTCAGTTCAATTTCCTACATCTATATTTTGTGTTTTTTTCAACTTTTTGTTACTTTATTACCTACTTTATTTCTATCGCTCTCTCTCTTATTTTTTTCACACCTGTTCTTCTTTCCTTCTTCTTATGCCCAGGATAATGGCTAAGGGAGGCGACAAGGGCAAGGGGAAGGGCCCAGCACCACGTACCCGGCTCCCTTGCGGGCGTTGGAGGGGGGAGGAAGTGCTGCCCAGGGAGATCTTCTCTGCGGTGGAGGTGGCCACCTTGATGGTTTTTGTACAAGTCCACCTCCCTAAGACCATGGCAGCAGGTGGGCGGATTGCTTCCGGTTACGTCCTCCGGGAGCGTCGCAAGCTGTGGGAGAAGGTGTGCCGGCGCATGTATAAGGAGTCTGGGGTCCGGCGCACCTACCACCAAGTGACGCACCGGTGGGGTGACATCTTGGACCGGGAGCATCACATGATCGACCTGCTCGGTGTGGAGATCCCTGGCCTTGGTAAGTAGCTATTTCATAACTACTTTTTTTACTTCTGATCTGTTATATTGCTAATCTATTTTTTTCCTGAAGAGTACAAATGCTGCTGATTAGATTACATTGCAGGAAATGAATGTTTAAATAGCTTCTGTCATTGCAGGTGCTCGCCTCGTTATTGGCGTTGCTACTATGCTTACTTGTTTGCAACTTTTTAGTCATTTGAGAGCATTACTACGTAATGCTAGAGACAGTAGACTAAAGTCTAGTCCTTCTTTGTACTCCTGCTGCTGCCACTTTGAAGAGATAGTGGTGGATTGATACGTTGAGTATATCATTAATTACTTGTTATAGGACATTTGTTAGTGGTCTGCAATCATGAAGACGGACTGTGTCTGTCACGCGACGTCTTGTGCTGCTGAGTGATGGCAGTCATAGTAGAACCTTTTTGTTGTTGTTGTAGTTAGTGAATTACATAACTTTCCTATTAGACGGTCTGCGAATCCTGCAATACTGTACTACTATCCTCCTAGTTGACCAGATCAGATGCAATTGATGTTAATTTGTTTCCCCGACATAATTTTAGATTGAGTACAAAGAAATCAAATATTTCCCAAAAAACAATCATCCATGTTGTGTTTCTTTAATTCATGATCACCAGCAACTCCCAAGGGCAAGGCGCCGGCGGCGACAGAGACTCCGGTGGCAGAAGTTGGACAGGAGCAGTCCCTTGCAGGCTCTTCTGCTCGCCCCAGTAAGTTGTTTTATTGTTATATTAATACTTATACTTCCCTAACTTTTACAGCTCCTATTCATTATAAACCGGTTCCTAATAATTCTATGTTTTACAAAATAGTCTTTGATCTTCTTCTAATGTAGACTACTTTCTACATTCTTATCCTGTCTCTACCATCACTCTCTGTGCTACTACTATTTACAATTATGAGTTGGTCTGTGTAGGTAGCTAAGCTTGCCCATTCGGCAAACGGTGTGAAATAAAACTCTGATACAGCAATAGCTCTAGGCACTGAGTGCAGTCCTCTGGGTTGCCCTTGCTGTCTATTCCAGACTTCTTAATGTAAGTGCTTTGACAATTTCCAACAACAAAATGTCATTGTTTACACCAAGTAAAAGGTAGAAGTTGCCTTTTTGATTTGAGAGGAGCACATCCCATACCGCTAGTGTTTCAGGGACTATTCTGCGCACAAAGAAGTATGGACATGATAATTAGGACATTGTTGATGATAGGTGCAGTCCGACTTTCAACATACCTCAGTCCGAACAGAAGTTTAACCCCCAATCCCCTGACCGACTATTTAGAATGTCTGACAAATGATTTTACGACCCAGAAGAACAGAAGAAGACTACCTCCAAGTCCCAGCCTATCTGAGTCACTGAAACATGACTGCCAAGTGCAATAGTTCAAACCTTTCCGCTCACTCACTCACTTGTAAACAAAAACCACACCATGTTTGTTAGTTTTAAAGTTTTATTTTCAATTAAGAAATGAAAACATTATTTCTTTATTTTTAATAGTGTAGTATTCTGATGGATGAAGATGACGTTAAAGTTTAAACAACATTCCCATGAATGAAATTAGTATGACACAAACTTAATAATAGTTAACAGACACATGAAATTATTAGAATAACTGTGCAGGAGCCCCCACCTTCTTTAAAGTACTTAAAGTACTGCTGGTGATGACTTAGTAGTAGTTGGTGAATCGTCTGGCAGAAGGGCAATGAAATCTTCTTTCTGTAATGAGAAAAATGGTGCACGTTAAGCAAGCATTCATCAGTTGTCATAAGAAGAAGTGTAGCATTTAATGGAATAAGCATATAAAAGGTTAACAGCCTCCCCAAAACCGTTACTTTTTTTCAATCCCAGTAATAAAAGATGTGTTATGTAAAAAATGTTTCCATTACGAGACAAAATAGGGGGTTGTGTATGGCATCTGAAACAATGACATGCTTTTCCTAGACGTCACAACATCTGATGCGTCAGAGATAACCACCAGTGCCAGGGCCAGCAGTGCGAGGGGTCCACTCTGGATGCAGCGGCGCCAACAGGAGGAGCTGGGGGGGAAGACTCCGCGGCGGCGGATGGTGGTAAGTTATTATACTCCTTACTTATTGAAATACATTTTTTTGAGTATGCTGTGTATGATGTACTGTACAGTAGTACACAGTACACTAGTATAAGTACACTGTACTGTCAAGAACATTTACTAATTTAGAACTACTTTTTGGGCTATCATGGAGAAGACAGTCAACCTTGACTTTTAATAGCATTAGTGGCAGTACTTCTCTGGTAACCAATGGCCCCCTCTATTTCACTTCAACTCAGTTGGTAAATTTTTATTTTGAAGCCAAGTCATATCAGATGTAGTTTAGGGATGTGAAGAACGAAAAGTTAAAGAAGGGTGAAACGAAGGACGAGGGAGTCTTAATATTTATGACTGTAAAGAATGGTTTTGTTGAATGCAATTCAACATAAGAAAGAAGACGGCGGTTTCAAAAATATTATGAAAAGGGTGTTAGTTGGTTGTTGACAAAAAGAAATTTTGGTACATTTGAGACCTTAAGAAGAATCATAAACGTACTTTGGAAGCCTGTATGTTATCTTCTTATCCTCCTCGTCGATAGCAGAGGTGTATGATATAGTAGAGCAGATGCTGAGTGGATGAAGTATGGCCAGTGGCAGTGCCAACCCTATAGAAAAGTAAGACATTCCTATCCCCACCTGCATGTACTGCTTAAAGTACTGCAAGTCTGCATCATCTTGGCCTGTGTCTGTATTTATGAGGTAAAAGTTGAGTGAGCTGCCATTATGGCGGCTACCACAAGTTCACGTACCAGTAATTTATTTTGCAAAACAAGAGAAAAAAATTAAATAAGGCCTTTTTTTAGTACTCTCTGACTATGTATGTAGTAGTGAGTCCACCTATAGTGCTGCTAGTTGAATTCCTGAAACGCACAGTGTCACATGCTTACGAAGATACATGCCAAAATGTTATACTGTGTTTGCTACTTGCTGGTGTTACTGAGTGTCAACCTGACGTTGAATTATTTTGACTTTATGTTAAAGACTATTGGCTACAGTATTTTTCTTTCTTTATTCATAGATGCTACTCCCAAAAAGCTCACCCGTGAGGAGATGGCTGTCCGGGCCAGGGCCCGTAAGCTGGAGGCTATTTGTGCCGAGTATCGGCGGTTGTGGGCTCCGGAGCATGAGGAGACATCATCATCCTCCTCCACTGCCCCCGGGTCCACCAGCCAGAAGCCTCCAGCGAAACGGAGCCGTGGCCCGACAGCCTCCCGCCGCCGCCGCACAGCAGCAACAACATCAGCGGCCTCCCCCAGATCCTGGATGGTTAGTGTGCGCCGGCTACGCAGAAGAGTGGACTACCTGGAGCGGTTGGCCCAAAAACATCAGCGCCAGCTCCGGGACCTCCGCAAAGAGCAGCGGGACATGCAGCAACAGCTTGCAAAACTACGCCACCGGAGGAAGTGACTGTCCCTTGCCCCTTTTTTAAAGACTGTTGGGGGGTGGGTATTGTGTGTTTGGGAAAGGGGACTTTTGGACTTTTTGAGATTGGTTGGGTTCGGGGGGTGAGTTCGGGTAATTTATTTTATTATTGTTGTGCTGAAAACAAAACGAATATATATTTTCTAATAATTACTTTTCTTTCAAAAACACAGTATACGCGTTCATATATTATTTAGTGTGGGGGTTGGCGGTGGTTACTGGACGTTTGTTTTCTTCAAACTTACCAGCATGAATGAAACATCTAGTCCTGAAATCTACCAAAATGCAAGTAACCGAGTTAGTAAATTTAGTAGCACTACTACTGTACTTTATGTACTTTACTAGTAGTACTGTCAGTCTCTGCTCTCCTAGTCTCCTCCCAACTTAGTCCTCCTAGCCCATTATTCTACTACCTCTCCAATTTGCTTATCTTACCTGTGATTTGTGTTTGACAATCAGGGTAGCCCCAGGGCTGGCTGCATTGCAAATGGTGATTAAGGTTGGTTGTTGACTTGAATCCTCGACGGATGCAATATCATTGTTGTGCTGGTAGCAGTAGTGGTACACACTGGCAGTATCACCATATGAAAAAAAGAGGAAATTAAACATTGAGTGGCCTGAGCGTAGCATTAGAAACAGTACAATAGATAGTATGGTACAGAACAGTGCCCTACATTGTAGCCTAAGCAGTGCCAACGTAAGGTAAGCATTAAGCATTTGATTGTTCACGTCGTGTAGGAGGAGGATGTTCTTATCAATCCACGATGGCGCACATGAACTTCTGGTTGCTTTGACCTTATCCTCCCCAGCAAGTGTGGGAATTTATTGTTGTTGTCAGTCACAACTCAATGAAATACCACACAGCCCGGGGGAAGAGGGTTAGGGTTTGAAAATTAGATGAGAATGGGGGGTTTTGGGAAAGTTTGGTAGAGAGGAAAAAAACACAGCATGGACACTCAAACAAAAAATGAAGAGAAACAAATCTTTGGATTAGAAGATATTGATCAATCTTTAAAGGGACATAAAGGAAGTGCACTACTGCATGCCAGAAGTACTAAATGGATGGTTAGGTTACTGAAAAGTAGTACTACTACTTACCGCAACATACTAGTAAGTACGAAGAAACAATTTGACAATACAGGGCTGCAGTCATTACGCAATTTCACTTGACTCTCTGCCCTCATAGAGAATAAACACTTAGAACATTAAATTAGTGTTAAACATAGCAAAGACGTATCAAATAGCTGGAGGGATGAATTTGAAGCAGAGATCAAACAAACGCACAGAGTCACACTCGTAGAAGTAAGTTCAAGTTCACAAGAATATCATTTAAAAGATAAGGAGAATTTTGGATAATGTTACTGTTTTTTGTAGTTGTCCCATTGAATTTCTGAAGTTGATGCATCCAGCCATTCCTCTTATTCGCGGAACTCCTCCATTCCATTGGATGCTCCATCGATCAATCTTGGTGACCAGACACACTGTCCACTGCCTGCCTGATGCGGATTTGTGGATCGCTATTTGTAAGCCTGAGTAGTACATCGATGGCACAGGGTAAAAGCATGCCTGTAATTGATGATGGAAAAACACAACAGTAAGTGTTAAAGACACCTCGTAGAAAAAAATATATAAGGCACGCTGTGTAGTGCAAAAATTATACTGTCAATTTCAGAGATGACAATCCCCAAAATCTAGAACACCCCACATTACCCTCCCAAAAACGTGCAGAATACTGCTGCTACCTCGCAGAGGCCTAATTTCAAATCCTGCCAAAATACACTCAGAAAGTAGGCCCAAAACCCTCCTTTCCCACCATGGATTATCTTCAAACCACTTGCAATAAAAATTAGACTTTCCAACAAGTGTTCCAAGACCCCGCCCAGTCGTTAAAATCTAGAACCCCCGCCCAAACAGATGCAATACAATACTGCTAACCCTAATGAGCCCTAAGTTAAGAATAGTGGTAAACGCTTTCTTTAACTATGCCAAATCCCCCCTTTCCCACCATTGATTTTCTTTAAACCACTTGCAACCAAAATTACACATTCCCACGAGTGCTCTAAGACCCCAGAACTCAGGTGCAAAAATCTAGAACACCCCCAAACACATGGAATCCTGCTGCTAGTGCTAACCCTAACGAGCCCTAAGTTAAAAAAACTGCCAAAACGCTTTTCAGCATGGATTTTCTCCAAACCACTTTTATCCCAGAAATGCCCCAAGACCTGCCAACCCACCCACAAAAAAGCAGAACACCCCCAAACAGGCAAAAAGCAAAAATGGAAAATCGGCCTTCTTTCAATTCTGTCCAAACGCGCTGTGCAGCTAGGTCATAACTTCACTTTTCCACCATGGATTTCCTGAAAAACAAATGCAATCAACATTAGACTGTGCCAGCAGTGCTCCCAGACCCTAAACCCCACCCCCAAACACCCAGACCCCCCAAAACAGCACTCCAAAGACAAGCAAGTGAGCAAAAACGCAAAATAAATTTCACCTCCGATTTTGTTCAAACCACTTTTATCCGGTATTAGACCTTCCCAGAAATGGCCCTAGACCCATCAACCCAGGCGGAAAGAAGTGGAAGACCCCCAAACAGCCAAAAGCATAACTACAAAAATGGGGCTTAGACATTTTCAGGCAAATTTCCAAAACTACTCCACGTGCGCTCTGCAGCTAGGCCCTAACTCCCCTTTGCCACCATGGATTTGCTTCAGACCTCTTGCAATCAAAAGTAACCATACCCAGCAGTGCTCCAAGACCCCAAAACCATTCCCAAACACCAGGAAACCCCCCAAACAGGCCCCCCAAAACATGAAAGAGAGCGAAAACTATAAAAAGGGAAAAACTTTTTTACCATGTATTTTATCCAAAACACTTTTATCTGGTATTAGACCGTCCCAGCCATGGCCCCAGACCTGTCAACCCAGGTGGAAAGAAGTAGAAGAACCCCCAAAAAGCCAAAATAGCAAAACTACAAAAATGGGGACTTAGAAATTTTCAGGCAATTTTCCAAAATCACTCCATGCGCGCTCTGCAGCTAGGCCCTAACTCCCCTTTGCCATCATGGATTTGCTTCAAACCTCTTGCAATCAAAAGTATCCATACCCAGCAGTGCTCCAAGACCCCCAAACCCACCCCCAAACACCAGGAACCCCCCAAACAGGCCCCCAGAAACACGAAAGAGAGCGAAAACTATAAAAAGTGAAAAACTTTTTCACCATGTATTTTATCCAAAAACACTTTTATCCGGTGTTAGACCTTCCCAGCAATGGCCCCAGACCCGTCAACCCAGGCGGAAAGAAGTGGAAGACCACCAAACAGCCAAAAAGCAAAACTACAAAAATTGGGACTTAGAAATTGTCAGGCAAATTTGAAAAATCACTCCATGCGCGCTCTGCAGCTAGGCCCTAACTCCCCTTTGCCACCATGGATTTGCTTCAAACCTCTTGCAATCAAAAGTATCCATGCCCAGTAGTGCTCCAAGACCCCAAACCCCACCCCCAAACACCAGGAACCCCCCAAACAGGCCCCCCAAAACACAAAAGAGAGCGAAAACTATAAAAAGTGAAAAACTTTTTCACCATGTATTTTATCCAAAACACTTTTATCCGGTATTAGACCTTCCCAGCAATGGCCTCATACCCGTCAACCAAGGCAGAAAGAAGTGGAAGACCCCCAAACAGCCAAAAAGCAAAACTACAAAAATGGGGACTTACAAATTTTCTGGCAAATTTCCAAAATCACTCCATGCGCCCTCTGCAGCTTGGCCCTAACTCCCCTTTGCCACCTTGGATTTGCTTCAAACTTCTTGCAATCAAAAGTATCCATATCCAGCAAAGCTCCAAGACCCAAAACCCATTCCCAAACACCAGGAACCCCCCCAAACAGGCCCCCAAAAACATGAAAGAGAGCGAAAACTATAAAAAGTGAAAAACTTTTTCACCATGTATTTTATCCAAAACACTTTTATCTGGTATTAGACTGTCCCAGCAATGCCCCCAGACCCGTCAACCCAAGCGGAAAGAAGTGGAATACCCCCAAACAGCCAAAAAGCAAAACTACAAAAAATGGGACTTAGAAATTTTCAGGCAAATTTTCAAAATCACTCCAACCACGCTCTGCAGCTAAGCCCTAACTCCACTTTGCCACCATGGATTTGCTTCAAACCTCTTGCAGTCAAAAGTATCCATACCCAGCAGTGCTGCAAGACCCCAAAACCCACCCCCAAACACCAGGAACCCCCTCAAACAGGCCCCCAAAACAAGAAAGAGAGCGAAAACTACAAAAAGTAAAAAACTTTTACACAATGTATTTTATCCAAAACACTTTTATCCGGTATTAGACCTTCCCAGCAATGGCCCCAGACCCGTCAACCCAGGCAGAAAGAAGTGGAAGACCCCCAAACAGCCAAAAAGCAAAACTACAAAAATTGGGACTTAGAAATTGTCAGGCATATTTCCAAAATCACTCCATGCGCGCTCTGCAGCTAGGCCCTAACTCCCCTTTGCCACCATGGATTTGCTTCAAACCTCTTGCAATCAAAAGTATCCATGCCAAGCAGTGTTCCAAGACCCCCAAACCCACCCCCAAACACCAGGAACCCCCCCAAACAGGCCCCCAAAAACACAAAAGAGAGCAAAAACTATAAAAAGTGAAATACTTTTTCACAATGTATTTTATCCAAAACACTTTTATCCGGTATTAGACCTTCCCAGCAATGGCCCCAGACCCGTCAACCCAGGCGGAAAGAAGTGGAAGACCCCCAAACAGCCAAAAAGCAAAACTACAAAAATTGGGACTTAGAAATTGTCAGGCAAATTTCCAAAATCACTCCATGCGCGCTCTGCAGCTAGGCCCTAACTCCCCTTTGCCACCATGAATTTGCATCAAAGCTCTTGCAATCAAAAGTATCCATACCCAGCAGTGCTCCAAGACCCCAAAACCCATTCCCAAACTCCAGGAACCCCCCCAAACACGCCCCCCCAAAACATGAAAGAGAGCAAAAACTATAAAAAGTGAAAAACTTTTTCACCATATATTTTATCCAAAACACTTTTATCCGGTATTAGACCGTCCCAGCAATGGCCCCAGACCCGTCAACCCAGGCGGAAAAAAGTGGAAGACCCCCACCGCCCAAAAAGCAAAACTACAAAAATGGGGACTTGGAAATTTTCAGGCAAATTTCCAAAATCACTCCACGTGCGATCTGCAGCTATGCCCTAACTCCCCTTTGCCACCATGGATTTGCTTCAAACCTTTTGCAATCAAAAGTATCCATACCCAGCAGTGCTCCAAGACCCCAAAACCCACCTCAAACATCAGGAACCCCCCCAAACAGGCCCCAAAAACACAAAAAAGAGCGAAAACTACAAAAAGTGAAAAACGTTTTCACAATGTATTTTATACAAAACACTTTTATCCGGTATTAGACCTTCCCAGCAATGGCCCCAGACCCGTCAACCCAGGCGGAAAGAAGTGGAAGACCCCCAAACAGCCAAAAAGCAAAACTACAAAAATGGGGACTTAGAAATTGTCAGGCAAATTTCCAAAATCACTCCATGCGCGCTCTACAGCTAGGCTCTAACTCCCCTTTGCCACCATAGATTTGCTTCAAATCTCCTGCAATCAAAAGTATTTATGCCCAGCAGTGCTCCAAGACCACAAAACTCACCCCCAAACACCAGGACCCCCCCCCAAATAGGCCCCCAAAAACACGAAAGAGAGAGAAAACTATAAAAAGTGAAAAACTTTTTCACCATGTATTTTATCCAAAACACTTTATCCGGTATTAGACCTTCCCAGCAATGGCCCCAGACCAGTCAACCCAGGCAGAAAGAAGTGGAAGACCCCCAAACAGCCAAAAAGCAAAACTACAAAAATGGGGACTTGGAAATTTTCAGGCAAATTTCCAAAATCACTCCACGTGCGATCTGCAGCTATGCCCTAACTCCCCTTTGCCACCATGGATTTGCTTCAAACCTTTTGCAATCAAAAGTATCCATACCCAGCAGTGCTCCAAGACACAAAAACCCACCCCCAAACAGGCCCCCAAAACACGAAAGAGAGCGAAAACTATAAAAAGTGAAAAAAAATTCACCATGTATTTTATCCAAAACACTTTTATCCGGTATTAGACCTTCCCAGCAGTGGCCTCAGACCCGTCAACCCAGTCGGAAAGAAGTGCAATACCCCCAAACAGCCAAAAAGCAAAACTACAAAAATTGTGACTTAGAAATTTAAAGGCAAATTTCCAAAATCACTCCATGCGCGCTCTGCAGCTAGGCCCTAACTCCCCTTTGCCACCATAGATTTGCTTCAAATCTCCTGCAATCAAAAGTATTTATGCCCAGCAGTGCTCCAAGACCACAAAACTCACCCCCAAACACCAGGAACCCCCCCAAATAGGCCCCCCAAAACACGAAAGAGAGAGAAAACTATAAAAAGTGAAAAACTTTTTCACCATGTATTTTATCCAAAACACTTTATCCGGTATTAGACCGTCCCAGCCATGGCCCCAGACCTGTCAACCCAGGTGGAAAGAAGTAGAAGAACCCCCAAAAAGCCAAAATAGCAAAACTACAAAAATGGGGACTTAGAAATTTTCAGGCAAATTTCCAAAATCACTCCATGCGCGCTCTGCAGCTAGGCCCTAACTCCCCTTTGCCATCATGGATTTGCTTCAAACCTCTTGCAATCAAAAGTATCCATACCCAGCAGTGCTCCAAGACCCCCAAACCCACCCCCAAACACCAGGAACCCCCCAAACAGGCCCCCAGAAACACGAAAGAGAGCGAAAACTATAAAAAGTGAAAAACTTTTTCACCATGTATTTTATCCAAAACACTTTTATCCGGTGTTAGACCTTCCCAGCAATGGCCCCAGACCCGTCAACCCAGGCGGAAAGAAGTGGAAGACCACCAAACAGCCAAAAAGCAAAACTACAAAAATTGGGACTTAGAAATTGTCAGGCAAATTTGAAAAATCACTCCATGCGCGCTCTGCAGCTAGGCCCTAACTCCCCTTTGCCACCATGGATTTGCTTCAAACCTCTTGCAATCAAAAGTATCCATGCCCAGTAGTGCTCCAAGACCCCAAACCCCACCCCCAAACACCAGGAACCCCCCAAACAGGCCCCCCAAAACACAAAAGAGAGCGAAAACTATAAAAAGTGAAAAACTTTTTCACCATGTATTTTATCCAAAACACTTTTATCCGGTATTAGACCTTCCCAGCAATGGCCTCAGACCCGTCAACCAAGGCAGAAAGAAGTGGAAGACCCCCAAACAGCCAAAAAGCAAAACTACAAAAATGGGGACTTAGAAATTTTCAGGCAAATTTCCAAAATCACTCCATGCGCCCTCTGCAGCTTGGCCCTAACTCCCCTTTGCCACCTTGGATTTGCTTCAAACTTCTTGCAATTAAAAGTATCCATATCCAGCAGTGCTCCAAGACCCCAAAACCCATTCCCAAACACCAGGAACCCCCCCAAACAGGCCCCCAAAAACATGAAAGAGAGCGAAAACTATCAAAAGTGAAAAACTTTTTCACCATGTATTTTATCCAACACAGTTTTATCTGGTATTAGACTGTCCCAGCAATGCCCCCAGACCCGTCAACCCAAGCGGAAAGAAGTGGAATACCCCCAAACAGCCAAAAAGCAAAACTACAAAAAATGGGACTTAGAAATTTTCAGGCAAATTTTCAAAATCACTCCACCCACGCTCTGCAGCTAAGCCCTAACTCCACTTTGCCACCATGGATTTGCTTCAAACCTCTTGCAGTCAAAAGTATCCATACCCAGCAGTGCTGCAAGACCCCAAAACCCACCTCAAACATCAGGAACCCCCCCAAACAGGCCCCAAAAACACAAAAAAGAGCGAAAACTACAAAAAGTGAAAAACGTTTTCACAATGTATTTTATACAAAACACTTTTATCCGGTATTAGACCTTCCCAGCAATGGCCCCAGACCCGTCAACCCAGGCGAAAAGAAGTGGTAGACCCCCAAACAGCCAAAAAGCAAAACTACAAAAATCGGGACTTAGAAATTGTCAGGCAAATTTCCAAAATCACTCCATGCGCGCTCTACAGCTAGGCTCTAACTCCCCTTTGCCATCATGGATTTGCTTCAAACCTCTTGCAATCAAAAGTATCCATACCCAGCAGTGCTCCAAGACCCCCAAACCCACCCCCAAACACCAGGAACCCCCCAAACAGGCCCCCAGAAACACGAAAGAGAGCGAAAACTATAAAAAAGTGAAAAACTTTTTCACCATGTATTTTATCCAAAACACTTTATCCGGTATTAGACCTTCCCAGCAATGGCCCCAGACCCGTCAACCCAGGCGGAAAGAAGTGGAAGACCACCAAACAGCCAAAAAGCAAAACTACAAAAATTGGGACTTAGAAATTGTCAGGCAAATTTGAAAAATCACTCCATGCGCGCTCTGCAGCTAGGCCCTAACTCCCCTTTGCCACCATGGATTTGCTTCAAACCTCTTGCAATCAAAAGTATCCATGCCCAGTAGTGCTCCAAGACCCCAAACCCCACCCCCAAACACCAGGAACCCCCCAAACAGGCCCCCCAAAACACAAAAGAGAGCGAAAACTATAAAAAGTGAAAAACTTTTTCACCATGTATTTTATCCAAAACACTTTTATCCGGTATTAGACCTTCCCAGCAATGGCCTCAGACCCGTCAACCAAGGCAGAAAGAAGTGGAAGACCCCCAAACAGCCAAAAAGCAAAACTACAAAAATGGGGACTTAGAAATTTTCAGGCAAATTTCCAAAATCACTCCATGCGCCCTCTGCAGCTTGGCCCTAACTCCCCTTTGCCACCTTGGATTTGCTTCAAACTTCTTGCAATTAAAAGTATCCATATCCAGCAGTGCTCCAAGACCCCAAAACCCATTCCCAAACACCAGGAACCCCCCCAAACAGGCCCCCAAAAACATGAAAGAGAGCGAAAACTATCAAAAGTGAAAAACTTTTTCACCATGTATTTTATCCAACACAGTTTTATCTGGTATTAGACTGTCCCAGCAATGCCCCCAGACCCGTCAACCCAAGCGGAAAGAAGTGGAATACCCCCAAACAGCCAAAAAGCAAAACTACAAAAAATGGGACTTAGAAATTTTCAGGCAAATTTTCAAAATCACTCCACCCACGCTCTGCAGCTAAGCCCTAACTCCACTTTGCCACCATGGATTTGCTTCAAACCTCTTGCAGTCAAAAGTATCCATACCCAGCAGTGCTGCAAGACCCCAAAACCCACCTCAAACATCAGGAACCCCCCCAAACAGGCCCCAAAAACACAAAAAAGAGCGAAAACTACAAAAAGTGAAAAACGTTTTCACAATGTATTTTATACAAAACACTTTTATCCGGTATTAGACCTTCCCAGCAATGGCCCCAGACCCGTCAACCCAGGCGGAAAGAAGTGGTAGACCCCCAAACAGCCAAAAAGCAAAACTACAAAAATCGGGACTTAGAAATTGTCAGGCAAATTTCCAAAATCACTCCATGCGCGCTCTACAGCTAGGCTCTAACTCCCCTTTGCCATCATGGATTTGCTTCAAACCTCTTGCAATCAAAAGTATCCATACCCAGCAGTGCTCCAAGACCCCCAAACCCACCCCCAAACACCAGGAACCCCCCAAACAGGCCCCCAGAAACACGAAAGAGAGCGAAAACTATAAAAAAGTGAAAAACTTTTTCACCATGTATTTTATCCAAAACACTTTATCCGGTATTAGACCTTCCCAGCAATGGCCCCAGACCCGTCAACCCAGGCGGAAAGAAGTGGAAGACCACCAAACAGCCAAAAAGCAAAACTACAAAAATTGGGACTTAGAAATTGTCAGGCAAATTTGAAAAATCACTCCATGCGCGCTCTGCAGCTAGGCCCTAACTCCCCTTTGCCACCATGGATTTGCTTCAAACCTCTTGCAATCAAAAGTATCCATGCCCAGTAGTGCTCCAAGACCCCAAACCCCACCCCCAAACACCAGGAACCCCCCAAACAGGCCCCCCAAAACACAAAAGAGAGCGAAAACTATAAAAAGTGAAAAACTTTTTCACCATGTATTTTATCCAAAACACTTTTATCCGGTATTAGACCTTCCCAGGAATGGCCTCAGACCCGTCAACCAAGGCAGAAAGAAGTGGAAGACCCCCAAACAGCCAAAAAGCAAAACTACAAAAATGGGGACTTAGAAATTTTCAGGCAAATTTCCAAAATCACTCCATGCGCCCTCTGCAGCTTGGCCCTAACTCCCCTTTGCCACCTTGGATTTGCTTCAAACTTCTTGCAATCAAAAGTATCCATATCCAGCAGTGCTCCAAGACCCCAAACCCCACCCCCAAACACCAGGAACCCCCCAACCAGGCCCCCCAAAACACAAAAGAGAGCAAAAACTATAAAAAGTGAAAAACTTTTTCACCATGTATTTTATCCAAAACACTTTTATCCGGTATTAGACCGTCCCAGCCATGGCCCCAGACCTGTCAACCCAGGTGGAAAGAAGTAGAAGAACCCCCAAAAAGCCAAAATAGCAAAACTACAAAAATGGGGACTTAGAAATTTTCAGGCAAATTTCCAAAATCACTCCATGCGCGCTCTGCAGCTAGGCCCTAACTCCCCTTTGCCATCATGGATTTGCTTCAAACCTCTTGCAATCAAAAGTATCCATACCCAGCAGTGCTCCAAGACCCCCAAACCCACCCCCAAACACCAGGAACCCCCCAAACAGGCCCCCAGAAACACGAAAGAGAGCGAAAACTATAAAAAGTGAAAAACTTTTTCACCATGTATTTTATCCAAAACACTTTTATCCGGTGTTAGACCTTCCCAGCAATGGCCCCAGACCCGTCAACCCAGGCGGAAAGAAGTGGAAGACCACCAAACAGCCAAAAAGCAAAACTACAAAAATTGGGACTTAGAAATTGTCAGGCAAATTTGAAAAATCACTCCATGCGCGCTCTGCAGCTAGGCCCTAACTCCCCTTTGCCACCATGGATTTGCTTCAAACCTCTTGCAATCAAAAGTATCCATGCCCAGTAGTGCTCCAAGACCCCAAACCCCACCCCCAAACACCAGGAACCCCCCAAACAGGCCCCCCAAAACACAAAAGAGAGCGAAAACTATAAAAAGTGAAAAACTTTTTCACCATGTATTTTATCCAAAACACTTTTATCCGGTATTAGACCTTCCCAGCAATGGCCTCAGACCCGTCAACCAAGGCAGAAAGAAGTGGAAGACCCCCAAACAGCCAAAAAGCAAAACTACAAAAATGGGGACTTAGAAATTTTCAGGCAAATTTCCAAAATCACTCCATGCGCCCTCTGCAGCTTGGCCCTAACTCCCCTTTGCCACCTTGGATTTGCTTCAAACTTCTTGCAATTAAAAGTATCCATATCCAGCAGTGCTCCAAGACCCCAAAACCCATTCCCAAACACCAGGAACCCCCCCAAACAGGCCCCCAAAAACATGAAAGAGAGCGAAAACTATCAAAAGTGAAAAACTTTTTCACCATGTATTTTATCCAAAACACTTTTATCTGGTATTAGACTGTCCCAGCAATGCCCCCAGACCCGTCAACCCAAGCGGAAAGAAGTGGAATACCCCCAAACAGCCAAAAAGCAAAACTACAAAAAATGGGACTTAGAAATTTTCAGGCAAATTTTCAAAATCACTCCACCCACGCTCTGCAGCTAAGCCCTAACTCCACTTTGCCACCATGGATTTGCTTCAAACCTCTTGCAGTCAAAAGTATCCATACCCAGCAGTGCTGCAAGACCCCAAAACCCACCTCAAACATCAGGAACCCCCCCAAACAGGCCCCAAAAACACAAAAAAGAGCGAAAACTACAAAAAGTGAAAAACGTTTTCACAATGTATTTTATACAAAACACTTTTATCCGGTATTAGACCTTCCCAGCAATGGCCCCAGACCCGTCAACCCAGGCGGAAAGAAGTGGAAGACCCCCAAACAGCCAAAAAGCAAAACTACAAAAATCGGGACTTAGAAATTGTCAGGCAAATTTCCAAAATCACTCCATGCGCGCTCTACAGCTAGGCTCTAACTCCCCTTTGCCATCATGGATTTGCTTCAAACCTCTTGCAATCAAAAGTATCCATACCCAGCAGTGCTCCAAGACCCCCAAACCCACCCCCAAACACCAGGAACCCCCCAAACAGGCCCCCAGAAACACGAAAGAGAGCGAAAACTATAAAAAGTGAAAAACTTTTTCACCATGTATTTTATCCAAAACACTTTATCCGGTATTAGACCTTCCCAGCAATGGCCCCAGACCCGTCAACCCAGGCGGAAAGAAGTGGAAGACCACCAAACAGCCAAAAAGCAAAACTACAAAAATTGGGACTTAGAAATTGTCAGGCAAATTTGAAAAATCACTCCATGCGCGCTCTGCAGCTAGGCCCTAACTCCCCTTTGCCACCATGGATTTGCTTCAAACCTCTTGCAATCAAAAGTATCCATGCCCAGTAGTGCTCCAAGACCCCAAACCCCACCCCCAAACACCAGGAACCCCCCAAACAGGCCCCCCAAAACACAAAAGAGAGCGAAAACTATAAAAAGTGAAAAACTTTTTCACCATGTATTTTATCCAAAACACTTTTATCCGGTATTAGACCTTCCCAGCAATGGCCTCAGACCCGTCAACCAAGGCAGAAAGAAGTGGAAGACCCCCAAACAGCCAAAAAGAAAAACTACAAAAATGGGGACTTAGAAATTTTCAGGCAAATTTCCAAAATCACTCCACGCGAGCTCTGCAGCTAGGCCCTAACTCCCAATTGCCACCATGGATTTGCTTCAAACCTCTTGCAATCAAAAGTATCCATACCCAGGAGTGCTCCCAGACCCCAAAACCCACCCACAAACACCCAGAACCCCCCAAACGGCACCTCAAAGAGAAGCAAGTCAGCAAAAATACAAAAAAACAATTCACCTCCGATTTTGTCCAAACCACTTTTATCCGGTATTAGACATTTCCAGGATTGGCCCCAGATCCGTCAACCAAGGCAGAAAGAAGTGGAAGACCCCAAACAGCCAAAAAACAAACTACAAAAATGGGGACTTAGAAATTGTCAGGCAAATTTCCAAAATCACTCCATGTGCGCTCTGCAGCTAGGCCCTAACTCCCCTTTGCCACCATGAAATTGCATCAAAGCTCTTGCAATCAAAAGTATCCATACCCAGAAGTGCTCCAAGACCCCAAAATCCACCCCCAAACAGGCCCCCAAAAACACAAAAGAGAGCGAAAACTATAAAAAGTGAAAAACTTTTTCACCATGTATTTTATCCAAAACACTTTTATCCGGTATTAGACCTTCCCAGCAATGGCTCCAGACCCGTCAACCCAGGTTTAAAGAAGTGGAAGACCCCCAAACAGCCAAAAAGCAAACCTACAAAAATGGGGACTTGGAAATTTTCAGGCAAATTTCCAAAATCACTCCACGCGAGCTCTGCAGCTAGGCCCTAACTCCCAATTGCCACCATGGATTTGCTTCAAACCTCTTGCAATCAAAAGTATCCATACCCAGCAGTGCTCCCAGACCCCAAAACCCACCCACAAACACCCAGAACCCCCCAAACGGCACCTCAAAGAGAAGCAAGTCAACAGAAATACAAAAAAACAATTCACCTCCGATTTTGTCCAAACCACTTTTATCCGATATTAGACATTCCCAGCAATGGCCCAAGACCCCTGCAGCTACCCGCAAAAAAGCAGAACACCCCCAAACAGGCAAAAAGGAAAAATGGGCCTACTACCTTCAATTCAGTCCAAATACGCTGTGCAGCTAGGCCCTAACTCCCCTTTTCCACCATGGATTTCCTGAAAAACAAATGCATTCAACATTAGACTGTGCCAGCAGTGCTCCCAGACCCCAAAACCCACCCCCAAACACCCGGAACCCCCGAAACAGCACCTCAAAGACAAGCAAGTCAGCAAAAATGCAAAAAAAAATTCACCTCCGAATTTTTTCCAAACCACTTTTATCCGGTATTAGACATTTCCAGGATTGGCCCCAGACCCGTCAACCAAGGCAAAAAGAAGTGGAAGACCCCAAACAGCCAAAAAACAAACTACAAAAATGGGGACTTAGAAATTGTCAGACAAATTTCCAAAATCACTCCATGTGCGCTCTGCAGTTAGGCCCTAACTCCCCTTTGACACCATGAAATTGCATCAAAGCTCTTGCAATCAAAAGTATCCATACCCAGCAGTACTCCAAGACCCCAAAACCCACCCTCAAACAGGCCCCCAAAAACACAAAAGAGAGCGAAAACTATAAAAAGTGAAAAACTTTTTCACCATGTATTTTATCCAAAACACTTTTATCCGGTATTAGACCTTCCCAGCAATGGCTCCAGACCCGTCAACCCAGGTTTAAAGAAGTGGAAGACCCCCAAACAGCCAAAAAGCAAACCTACAAAAATGGGGACTTAGAAATTTTCAGGCAAATTTCCAAAATCACTCCACGCGAGCTCTGCAGCTAGGCCCTAACTCCCAATTGCCACCATGGATTTGCTTCAAACCTCTTGCAATCAAAAGTATCCATACCCAGCAGTGCTCCCAGACCCCAAAACCCACCCACAAACACCCAGAACCCCCCAAACGGCACCTCAAAGAGAAGCAAGTCAGCAAAAATACAAAAAAACAATTCACCTCCGATTTTGTCCAAACCACTTTTATCCGGTATTAGACATTCCCAGCAATGGCCCAAGACCCCTGCAGCTACCCGCAAAAAAGCAGAACACCCCCAAACAGGCAAAAAGGAAAAATGGGCCTACTACCTTCAATTCAGACCAAATACGCTGTGCAGCTAGGCCCTAACTCCCCTTTTCCACCATGGATTTCCTGAAAAACAAATGCATTCAACATTAGACTGTGCCAGCAGTGCTCCCAGACCCCAAAACCCACCCCCAAACACCCGGAACCCCCGAAACAGCACCTCAAAGACAAGCAAGTCAGCAAAAATGCAAAAAAAAATTCACCTCCGATTTTTTCCAAACCACTTTTATCCGGTATTAGACATTTCCAGGCTTGGCCCCAGACCCGTCAACCAAGGCAGAAAGAAGTGGAAGACCCCAAACAGCCAAAAAACAAACTACAAAAATGGGGACTTAGAAATTGTCAGGCAAATTTCCAAAATCACTCCATGTGCGCTCTGCAGCTAGGCCCTAACTCCCCTTTGCCACCATGAAATTGCATCAAAGCTCTTGCAATCAAAAGTATCCATACCCAGAAGTGCTCCAAGACCCCAAAACCCACCCCCAAACAGGCCCCCAAAAACACAAAAGAGAGCGAAAACTATAAAAAGTGAAAAACTTTTTCACCATGTATTTTATCCAAAACACTTTTATCCTGTATTAGACCTTCCCAGCAATGGCTCCAGACCCGTCAACCCAGGTTTAAAGAAGTGGAAGACCCCCAAACAGCCAAAAAGCAAACCTACAAAAATGGGGACTTAGAAATTTTCAGGCAAATTTCCAAAATCACTCCACGCGAGCTCTGCAGCTAGGCCCTAACTCCCAATTGCCACCATGGATTTGCTTCAAACCTCTTGCAATCAAAAGTATCCATACCCAGCAGTGCTCCCAGACCCCAAAACCCACCCACAAACACCCAGAACCCCCCAAACGGCACCTCAAAGAGAAGCAAGTCAGCAAAAATACAAAAAAACAATTCACCTCCGATTTTGTCCAAACCACTTTTATCCGGTATTAGACATTCCCAGCAATGGCCCAAGACCCCTGCAGCTACCCGCAAAAAAGCAGAACACCCCCAAACAGGCAAAAAGGAAAAATGGGCCTACTACCTTCAATTCAGTCCAAATACGCTGTGCAGCTAGGCCCTAACTCCCCTTTTCCACCATGGATTTCCTGAAAAACAAATGCATTCAACATTAGACTGTGCCAGCAGTGCTCCCAGACCCCAAAACCCACCCCCAAACACCCGGAACCCCCGAAACAGCACCTCAAAGACAAGCAAGTCAGCAAAAATGCAAAAAAAAATTCACCTCCGATTTTTTCCAAACCACTTTTATCCGGTATTAGACATTTCCAGGATTGGCCCCAGACCCGTCAACCAAGGCAGAAAGAAGTGGAAGACCCCAAACAGCCAAAAAACAAACTACAAAAATGGGGACTTAGAAATTGTCAGACAAATTTCCAAAATCACTCCATGTGCGCTCTGCAGTTAGGCCCTAACTCCCCTTTGCCACCATGAAATTGCATCAAAGCTCTTGCAATCAAAAGTATCCATACCCAGCAGTACTCCAAGACCCCAAAACCCACCCTCAAACAGGCCCCCAAAAACACAAAAGAGAGCGAAAACTATAAAAAGTGAAAAACTTTTTCACCATGTATTTTATCCAAAACACTTTTATCCGGTATTAGACCTTCCCAGCAATGGCTCCAGACCCGTCAACCCAGGTTTAAAGAAGTGGAAGACCCCCAAACAGCCAAAAAGCAAACCTACAAAAATGGGGACTTAGAAATTGTCAGGCAAATTTCCAAAATCACTCCATGCGCGCTCTGCAGCTTGGCCCTAACTCCCCTTTGCCACCATGGATTTGCTTCAAACCTCTTGCAATCAAAAGTATCCATGCCCAGCAGTGCTCCAAGACCCCAAAACCCACCCCAACCACCAGGAACCCCCCCAAACAGGCCCCCAAAACACAAAAGAGAGCGAAAACTACAAAAAGTGAAAAACTTTTTCACCATGTATTTTATCCAAAACACCTTTATCTGGTATTAGACCTTCCCAGCAATGGCCCCAGACCCGTCAACCCAGGTGGAAAGAAGTGGAAGACCCCCAAACAGCCAAAAAGCATAACTACAAAAATGGGGACTTAGAAATTGTCAGGCAAATTTCCAAAATCACTCCATGCGCGCTCTGCAGCTAGGCCCTAACTTCCCTTTGCCACCATGGATTTGCTTCAAACCTCTTGCAATCAAAAGTATCCATGCCCAGCAGTGCTCCAAGACCCCAAAACCGACCCCAAACACCAGGAACCCCCCAAACAGGCCCCCAAAAACAAGAAAGAGCGCAAAAACTATAAAAAGTAAAACACTTTTTCACCATGTATTTTATCCAAAACACTTTTATCCGGTATTAAACCTTCCAAGCAATGGCCCCAGACCCGTCAACCAAGGCGAAAGAAGTGGAAGACCCCCAAACAGCCAAAAAGCAAAACTACAAAAATGGAGACTTAGAAATTTTCAGGCAAATTTCCAAAATCACTCCACGCGCGCTCTGCAGCTAGGCCCTAACTCCCCTTTGCCACCATGGATTTGCTTCAATCCTCTTGCAATCAAAAGTATTCATACCCAGCAGTGCTCCCAGACCCCAAAACCCACCCACAAACACCCGGAACCCCCCAAACAGCACCTCAAAGACAAGCAAGTCAGCAAAAAAGCAAAAAAACAATTCACCTCCGATTTTGTCCAGATCACTTTTATCCGGTATTAGACATTCCCAGCATTGGCCCAAGACCCCTGCAGCTACCCGCAAAAAAGCAGAACACCCCCAAACAGGCAAAAAGCAAAAATGGGTCTACTACCTTCAATTCAGTCCAAATACGCTGTGCAACTAGGCCCTAACTCTGCTTTCCCACCATGGATTTCCTGAAAAACAAATGCAATCAACATTACACTGTGCCAGCAGTGCTCCCAGACCCCAAAACCCACCCCCAAACACCCGGAACCCCCCCAAACAGCACTTCAAAGACAAGAAAGGCAGCAAAACGCAAACAAAATGTCACCTCCGATTTTGTCCAAACCACTTTTATCCGGTATTAGACATTTCCAGGAATGGCCCCAGACCTGTCAACCCAGGTGGAAAGAAGTGGAAGACCCCCAAACAGCCAAAATCCAAACTACAAAAATGGGTACTTAGAAATTTTCATGCAAATTTCCAAAATCACTCCACGCGCGCTCTGCAGCTAGGCCCTAACTCCCCTTTGCCACCATGAATTTGCATCAAACCTCTCGCAATCAAAGGTATCCATACCCAGCAGTGCTTCAAGACCCCAAAACCCACCCCCAAACAGGCCCCCCAAAACACAAAAGAGAGCGAAAACTATAAAAAGTGAAAAACTTTTTCACCATGTATTTTATCCAAAACACTTTTATCCGGAATGAGACCATCCCAGCAATGGCTCCAGACCCGTCAACCCAGGTGGAAAGAAGTGGAAGACCCCCAAACAGCCAAAAAGCAAAACTACAAAAATGGGGACTTAAAAATTGTCAGGCAAATTTCCAAAATCACTCCATGCGCGCTCTGCAGCTAGGCCCTAACTTCCCTTTGCCACCATGGATTTGCTTCAAACCTCTTGCAATCAAAAGTATCCATGCCCAGCAGTGTTCCAAGACCCCAAAACCCACCCCAAACACTAGGAACCTCCCCAAACAGGCCCCCCAAAACACAAAAGAGAGCGAAAACTACAAAAAGTGAAAAACATTTTCACCATGTATTTTATCCATAACACCTTTATCTGGTATTAGACCTTCCCAGCAATGTCCCCAGACCTGTCAACCCAGGCAGAAAGAAGTGGAAGACCCCCAAACAGCCAAAAAGCAAAACTACAAAAATGGGGACTTAAAAATTGTCAGGCAAATTTCCAAAATCACTCCATGCGCGCTCTGCAGCTAGGCCCTAACTTCCCTTTGCCACCATGGATTTGCTTCAAACCTCTTGCAATCAAAAGTAGCCATGCCCAGCAGTGCTCCAAGACCCCAAAACCCACCCCAAACACCAAGAACCCCCCCAAACAGGCCCCCAAAAACACGAAAGAGAGAGAAAACTATAAAAAGTGAAAAACTTTTTCACCATGTATTTTATACAAAACAATTTTATCCGGTATTAGACCTTCCCAGCATTGGCCCCAGACTCGTCAACCCAGGCGGAAAGAAGTGGAAGACCCCCAAACAACCAAAAAGCAAAACTACAAAAATGGGGACTTGGAAATTTTCAGGCAAATTTCCAAAATCACTCCACGTGCGCTCTGCAGCTAGGCCCTAACTCCCCTTTGCCACCATGGATTTGCTTCAAACCTCTTGCAATTAAAAGTATCCATACCCAGCAGTGCTCCAAGACCCCAAAACCCACCCCAAAAACCAGGAACCCCCGCAAACAGGCCCCAAAAACACGAAAGAGAGCGAAAACTACAAAAAGTGAAAAACTTTTTCACAATGTATTTTATATCAAAAACTTTTATCCGATATTAGACCTTCCCAGCAATGGCCCCAGACTCGTCAACCCAGGCGGAAAGAAGTGGAAGACCCCCAAACAGCCAAAAAGCAAAACTACAAAAATGGGGACTTGGAAATTTTCAGGCAAATTTCCAAAATCACTCCACGTGCGCTCTGCAGCTAGGCCCTAACTCCCCTTTGCCACCATGGATTTGCTTCAAACCTCTTGCAATTAAAAGTATCCATACCCAGCAGTGCTCCAAGACCCCAAAACCCACCCCAAAAACCAGGAACCCCCGCAAACAGGCCCCAAAAACACGAAAGAGAGCGAAAACTACAAAAAGTGAAAAACTTTTTCACAATGTATTTTATATCAAAAACTTTTATCCGATATTAGACCTTCCCAGCAATGGCCCCAGACCCATCAACCCAGACAGAAAGAAGTGGAAGACCCCCAAACAGCCAAAAACCAAACTACAAAAATGGGGACTTAGAAATTGTCAGACAAATTTCCAAAATCACTCCATGTGCGCTCTGCAGTTAGGCCCTAACTCCCCTTTGCCACCATGAAATTGCATCAAAGCTCTTGCAATCAAAAGTATCCATACCCAGCAGTACTCCAAGACCCCAAAACCCACCCTCAAACAGGCCCCCAAAAACACAAAAGAGAGCGAAAACTATAAAAAGTGAAAAACTTTTTCACCATGTATTTTATCCAAAACACTTTTATCCGGTATTAGACCTTCCCAGCAATGGCTCCAGACCCGTCAACCCAGGTTTAAAGAAGTGGAAGACCCCCAAACAGCCAAAAAGCAAACCTACAAAAATGGGGACTTAGAAATTGTCAGGCAAATTTCCAAAATCACTCCATGCGCGCTCTGCAGCTTGGCCCTAACTCCCCTTTGCCACCATGGATTTGCTTCAAACCTCTTGCAATCAAAAGTATCCATGCCCAGCAGTGCTCCAAGACCCCAAAACCCACCCCAACCACCAGGAACCCCCCCAAACAGGCCCCCAAAACACAAAAGAGAGCGAAAACTACAAAAAGTGAAAAACTTTTTCACCATGTATTTTATCCAAAACACCTTTATCTGGTATTAGACCTTCCCAGCAATGGCCCCAGACCCGTCAACCCAGGTGGAAAGAAGTGGAAGACCCCCAAACAGCCAAAAAGCATAACTACAAAAATGGGGACTTAGAAATTGTCAGGCAAATTTCCAAAATCACTCCATGCGCGCTCTGCAGCTAGGCCCTAACTTCCCTTTGCCACCATGGATTTGCTTCAAACCTCTTGCAATCAAAAGTATCCATGCCCAGCTGTGCTCCAAGACCCCAAAACCGACCCCAAACACCAGGAACCCCCCAAACAGGCCCCCAAAAACAAGAAAGAGCGCAAAAACTATAAAAAGTAAAACACTTTTTCACCATGTATTTTATCCAAAACACTTTTATCCGGTATTAAACCTTCCAAGCAATGGCCCCAGACCCGTCAACCAAGGCGAAAGAAGTGGAAGACCCCCAAACAGCCAAAAAGCAAAACTACAAAAATGGAGACTTAGAAATTTTCAGGCAAATTTCCAAAATCACTCCACGCGCGCTCTGCAGCTAGGCCCTAACTCCCCTTTGCCACCATGGATTTGCTTCAATCCTCTTGCAATCAAAAGTATTCATACCCAGCAGTGCTCCCAGACCCCAAAACCCACCCACAAACACCCGGAACCCCCCAAACAGCACCTCAAAGACAAGCAAGTCAGCAAAAAAGCAAAAAAACAATTCACCTCCGATTTTGTCCAGATCACTTTTATCCGGTATTAGACATTCCCAGCATTGGCCCAAGACCCCTGCAGCTACCCGCAAAAAAGCAGAACACCCCCAAACAGGCAAAAAGCAAAAATGGGTCTACTACCTTCAATTCAGTCCAAATACGCTGTGCAGCTAGGCCCTAACTCTGCTTTTCCACCATGGATTTCCTGAAAAACAAATGCAATCAACATTACACTGTGCCAGCAGTGCTCCCAGACCCCAAAACCCACCCCCAAACACCCGGAACCCCCCAAACAGCACTTCAAAGACAAGAAAGGCAGCAAAACGCAAAAAAAATGTCACCTCCGATTTTGTCCAAACCACTTTTATCCGGTATTAGACATTTCCAGGAATGGCCCCAGACCTGTCAACCCAGGTGGAAAGAAGTGGAAGACCCCCAAACAGCCAAAATCCAAACTACAAAAATGGGTACTTAGAAATTTTCATGCAAATTTCCAAAATCACTCCACGCGCGCTCTGCAGCTAGGCCCTAACTCCCCTTTGCCACCATGAATTTGCATCAAACCTCTCGCAATCAAAGGTATCCATACCCAGCAGTGCTTCAAGACCCCAAAACCCACCCCCAAACAGGCCCCCCAAAACACAAAAGAGAGCGAAAACTATAAAAAGTGAAAAACTTTTTCACCATGTATTTTATCCAAAACACTTTTATCCGGTATGAGACCATCCCAGCAATGGCTCCAGGCCCGTCAACCCAGGTGGAAAGAAGTGGAAGACCCCCAAACAGCCAAAAAGCAAAACTACAAAAATGGGGACTTAAAAATTGTCAGGCAAATTTCCAAAATCACTCCATGCGCGCTCTGCAGCTAGGCCCTAACTTCCCTTTGCCACCATGGATTTGCTTCAAACCTCTTGCAATCAAAAGTATCCATGCCCAGCAGTGTTCCAAGACCCCAAAACCCACCCCAAACACTAGGAACCTCCCCAAACAGGCCCCCCAAAACACAAAAGAGAGCGAAAACTACAAAAAGTGAAAAACATTTTCACCATGTATTTTATCCATAACACCTTTATCTGGTATTAGACCTTCCCAGCAATGTCCCCAGACCTGTCAACCCAGGCAGAAAGAAGTGGAAGACCCCCAAACAGCCAAAAAGCAAAACTACAAAAATGGGGACTTAAAAATTGTCAGGCAAATTTCCAAAATCACTCCATGCGCGCTCTGCAGCTAGGCCCTAACTTCCCTTTGCCACCATGGATTTGCTTCAAACCTCTTGCAATCAAAAGTAGCCATGCCCAGCAGTGCTCCAAGACCCCAAAACCCACCCCAAACACCAAGAACCCCCCCAAACAGGCCCCCAAAAACACGAAAGAGAGAGAAAACTATAAAAAGTGAAAAACTTTTTCACCATGTATTTTATACAAAACAATTTTATCCGGTATTAGACCTTCCCAGCATTGGCCCCAGACTCGTCAACCCAGGCGGAAAGAAGTGGAAGACCCCCAAACAGCCAAAAAGCAAAACTACAAAAATGGGGACTTGGAAATTTTCAGGCAAATTTCCAAAATCACTCCACGTGCGCTCTGCAGCTAGGCCCTAACTCCCCTTTGCCACCATGGATTTGCTTCAAACCTCTTGCAATTAAAAGTATCCATACCCAGCAGTGCTCCAAGACCCCAAAACCCACCCCAAAAACCAGGAACCCCCGCAAACAGGCCCCAAAAACACGAAAGAGAGCGAAAACTACAAAAAGTGAAAAACTTTTTCACAATGTATTTTATATCAAAAACTTTTATCCGATATTAGACCTTCCCAGCAATGGCCCCAGACCCATCAACCCAGACAGAAAGAAGTGGAAGACCCCCAAACAGCCAAAAACCAAACTACAAAAATGGGGACTTAGAAATTTTCAGGCAAATTTCCAAAATCACTCCACGCGCGCTCTGCAGCTAGGCCCTAACGCCCCTTTGCTACCATGAATTTGCTTCAAACCTCTTGCAATCAAAAGTATCCATACCCAGCAGTGCTCCAAGACCCCAAAACCCACCCCCAAACAGGCACCCAAAAACATGAAAGAGAGCGAAAACTATAAAAAGTGAAAAACTTTTTCACCATGAATTTTATCCAAAACACTTTTATCCGGTATTAGACCTTCCCAGCAATGGCCCCAGACCCGTCAACCAAGGCGGAAAGAAGTGGAAGACCCCCAAACAGCCAAAAAGCAAAACTACAAAAATGGGGACTTAAAAATTGTCAGGCAAATTTCCAAAATCACTCCATGCGCGCTCTGCAGCTAGGCCCTAACTTCCCTTTGCCACCATGGATTTGCTTCAAACCTCTTGCAATCAAAAGTATCCATGCCCAGCAGTGCTCCAAGACCCCAAAACTGACCCCAAAAACCAGGAACCCCCCAAACAGGCCCCCAAAAACAAGAAAGAGCGCAAAAACTATAAAAAGTAAAACACTTTTTCACCATGTATTTTATCCAAAACACTTTTATCCGGTATTAAACCTTCCAAGCAATGGCCCCAGACCCGTCAACCAAGGCGAAAGAAGTGGAAGACCCCCAAACAGCCAAAAAGCAAAACTACAAAAATGGAGACTTAGAAATTTTCAGGCAAATTTCCAAAATCACTCCACGCACGCTCTGCAGCTAGGCCCTAACTCCCCTTTGCCACCATGGATTTGCTTCAATCCTCTTGCAATCAAAAGTATTCATACCCAGCAGTGCTCCCAGACCCCAAAACCCACCCACAAACACCCGGAACCCCCCAAACAGCACCTCAAAGACAAGCAAGTCAGCAAAAAAGCAAAAAAACAATTCACCTCCGATTTTGTCCAGATCACTTTTATCCGGTATTAGACATTCCCAGCATTGGCCCAAGACCCCTGCAGCTACCCGCAAAAAAGCAGAACACCCCCAAACAGGCAAAAAGCAAAAATGGGTCTACTACCTTCAATTCAGTCCAAATACGCTGTGCAGCTAGGCCCTAACTCTGCTTTTCCACCATGGATTTCCTGAAAAACAAATGCAATCAACATTACACTGTGCCAGCAGTGCTCCCAGACCCCAAAACCCACCCCCAAACACCCGGAACCCCCCAAACAGCACTTCAAAGACAAGAAAGGCAGCAAAAACGCAAAAAAAATGTCACCTCCGATTTTGTCCAAACCACTTTTATCCGGTATTAGACATTTCCAGGAATGGCCCCAGACCTGTCAACCCAGGTGGAAAGAAGTGGAAGACCCCCAAACAGCCAAAATCCAAACTACAAAAATGGGTACTTAGAAATTTTCATGCAAATTTCCAAAATCACTCCACGCGCGCTCTGCAGCTAGGCCCTAACTCCCCTTTGCCACCATGAATTTGCATCAAACCTCTCGCAATCAAAGGTATCCATACCCAGCAGTGCTTCAAGACCCCAAAACCCACCCCCAAACAGGCCCCCCAAAACACAAAAGAGAGCGAAAACTATAAAAAGTGAAAAACTTTTTCACCATGTATTTTATCCAAAACACTTTTATCCGGTATGAGACCATCCCAGCAATGGCTCCAGACCCGTCAACCCAGGTGGAAAGAAGTGGAAGACCCCCAAACAGCCAAAAAGCAAAACTATAAAAATGGGGACTTAAAAATTGTCAGGCAAATTTCCAAAATCACTCCATGCGCGCTCTGCAGCTAGGCCCTAACTTCCCTTTGCCACCATGGATTTGCTTCAAACCTCTTGCAATCAAAAGTATCCATGCCCAGCAGTGTTCCAAGACCCCAAAACCCACCCCAAACACTAGGAACCTCCCCAAACAGGCCCCCCAAAACACAAAAGAGAGCGAAAACTACAAAAAGTGAAAAACATGTTCACCATGTATTTTATCCATAACACCTTTATCTGGTATTAGACCTTCCCAGCAATGTCCCCAGACCTGTCAACCCAGGCAGAAAGAAGTGGAAGACCCCCAAACAGCCAAAAAGCAAAACTACAAAAATGGGGACTTAAAAATTGTCAGGCAAATTTCCAAAATCACTCCATGCGCGCTCTGCAGCTAGGCCCTAACTTCCCTTTGCCACCATGGATTTGCTTCAAACCTCTTGCAATCAAAAGTAGCCATGCCCAGCAGTGCTCCAAGACCCCAAAACCCACCCCAAACACCAAGAACCCCCCCAAACAGGCCCCCAAAAACACGAAAGAGAGAGAAAACTATAAAAAGTGAAAAACTTTTTCACCATGTATTTTATACAAAACAATTTTATCCGGTATTAGACCTTCCCAGCATTGGCCCCAGACTCGTCAACCCAGGCGGAAAGAAGTGGAAGACCCCCAAACAGCCAAAAAGCAAAACTACAAAAATGGGGACTTGGAAATTTTCAGGCAAATTTCCAAAATCACTCCACGTGCGCTCTGCAGCTAGGCCCTAACTCCCCTTTGCCACCATGGATTTGCTTCAAACCTCTTGCAATTAAAAGTATCCATACCCAGCAGTGCTCCAAGACCCCAAAACCCACCCCAAAAACCAGGAACCCCCGCAAACAGGCCCCAAAAACACGAAAGAGAGCGAAAACTACAAAAAGTGAAAAACTTTTTCACAATGTATTTTATATCAAAAACTTTTATCCGATATTAGACCTTCCCAGCAATAACCCCAGACCCATCAACCCAGACAGAAAGAAGTGGAAGACCCCCAAACAGCCAAAAACCAAACTACAAAAATGGGGACTTAGAAATTTTCAGGCAAATTTCCAAAATCACTCCACGCGCGCTCTGCAGCTAGGCCCTAACGCCCCTTTGCTACCATGAATTTGCTTCAAACCTCTTGCAATCAAAAGTATCCATACCCAGCAGTGCTCCAAGACCCCAAGACCCACCCCCAAACAGGCACCCAAAAACATGAAAGAGAGCGAAAACTATAAAAAGTGAAAAACTTTTTCACCATGAATTTTATCCAAAACACTTTTATCCGGTATTAGACCTTCCCAGCAATGGCCCCAGACCCGTCAACCAAGGCGGAAAGAAGTGGAAGACCCCCAAACAGCCAAAAAGCAAAACTACAAAAATGGGGACTTAAAAATTGTCAGGCAAATTTCCAAAATCACTCCATGCGCGCTCTGCAGCTAGGCCCTAACTTCCCTTTGCCACCATGGATTTGCTTCAAACCTCTTGCAATCAAAAGTATCCATGCCCAGCAGTGTTCCAAGACCCCAAAACCCACCCCAAACACTAGGAACCTCCCCAAACAGGCCCCCCAAAACACAAAAGAGAGCGAAAACTACAAAAAGTGAAAAACATTTTCACCATGTATTTTATCCATAACACCTTTATCTGGTATTAGACCTTCCCAGCAATGTCCCCAGACCTGTCAACCCAGGAAGAAAGAAGTGGAAGACCCCCAAACAGCCAAAAAGCAAAACTACAAAAATGGGGACTTAAAAATTGTCAGGCAAATTTCCAAAATCACTCCATGCGCGCTCTGCAGCTAGGCCCTAACTTCCCTTTGCCACCATGGATTTGCTTCAAACCTCTTGCAATCAAAAGTAGCCATGCCCAGCAGTGCTCCAAGACCCCAAAACCCACCCCAAACACCAAGAACCCCCCCAAACAGGCCCCCAAAAACACGAAAGAGAGAGAAAACTATAAAAAGTGAAAAACTTTTTCACCATGTATTTTATACAAAACAATTTTATCCGGTATTAGACCTTCCCAGCATTGGCCCCAGACTCGTCAACCCAGGCGGAAAGAAGTTGAAGACCCCCAAACAGCCAAAAAGCAAAACTACAAAAATGGGGACTTGGAAATTTTCAGGCAAATTTCCAAAATCACTCCACGTGCGCTCTGCAGCTAGGCCCTAACTCCCCTTTGCCACCATGGATTTGCTTCAAACCTCTTGCAATTAAAAGTATCCATACCCAGCAGTGCTCCAAGACCCCAAAACCCACCCCAAAAACCAGGAACCCCCGCAAACAGGCCCCAAAAACACGAAAGAGAGCGAAAACTACAAAAAGTGAAAAACTTTTTCACAATGTATTTTATATCAAAAACTTTTATCCGATATTCGACCTTCCCAGCAATGGCCCCAGACCCATCAACCCAGACAGAAAGAAGTGGAAGACCCCCAAACAGCCAAAAACCAAACTACAAAAATGGGGACTTAGAAATTTTCAGGCAAATTTCCAAAATCACTCCACGCGCGCTCTGCAGCTAGGCCCTAACGCCCCTTTGCTACCATGAATTTGCTTCAAACCTCTTGCAATCAAAAGTATCCATACCCAGCAGTGCTCCAAGACCCCAAAACCCACCCCCAAACAGGCACCCAAAAACATGAAAGAGAGCGAAAACTATAAAAAGTGAAAAACTTTTTCACCATGAATTTTATCCAAAACACTTTTATCCGGTATTAGACCTTCCCAGCAATGGCCCCAGACCCGTCAACCAAGGCGGAAAGAAGTGGAAGACCCCCAAACAGCCAAAAAGCAAACCTACAAAAATGGGGACTTAGAAATTGTCAGGCAAATTTCCAAAATCACTCCATGCTCGCTCTGCAGCTAGGCCCTAACTCCCCTTTGCCACCATGGATTTGCTTCAAACCTCTTGCAATCAAAAGTATCCATGCCCCTCAGTGCTCCAAGAACCCAAAACCCACCCCAAACACCAGGAACCCCCCAAACAGGCCCCCCAAAACACAAAAGAGAGCGAAAACTACAAAAAGTGAAAAACGTTTTCACCATGTATTTCATCCAAAACCCTTTTATCCGGTATTATACCTTCCCAGCAATGGCTCCAGACCCATCAACCCAGGTGGAAAGAAGTGGAAAACCCCTAAACAGCCAAAAAGCAAACCTACAAAAATGGGGACTTAGAAATTGTCAGGCAAATTTCCAAAATCACTCCATGCGCGCTCTGCAGCTTGGCCCTAACTCCCCTTTGCCACCATGGATTTGCTTCAAACCTCTTGCAATCAAAAGTATCCATTCCCAGCAGTGCTCCAAGACCGCAAAACCCACCCCAAACACCAGGAACCCCCCCAAACAGGCCCCCAAAAACACGAAAGAGAGCGAAAACTATAAAAAGTGAAAAACGTTTTCACCATATATTTTATCCAAAGCACTTTTATCCGGTATTAAACCTTCCCAGCAATGGCCCCGGACCCGTCAACCCAGGCGGACAGAAGTGGAAGACCACCAAACAGCCAAAAAGCAAAACTACAAAAATGCGGACTTAGAAATTGTCAGGCGAATTTCCAAAATCACTCCATGCGGGCTCTGCAGCTAGGCCCTAACTCCCCTTTGCCACCATAGATTTGCTTCAAATCTCCTGCAATCAAAAGTATTTATGCCCAACAGTGCTCCAAGACCCCAAAACCCACCCCCAAACACCAGGAACCCCCGCAAACAGGCCCCAAAAACACGAGAGAAAACTATAAAAAGTGAAAAACTTTTTCACCATGTATTTTCTCCAAAACACTTTTATCCGGTATTAGACCTTCCCAGCATTGGCCCCAGACCAATCAACCCAGGCGGAAAGAAGTGGAAGACCCCCAAACAGCCAAAAAACAAACTACAAAAATGGGGACTTCGAAATTTTCAGGCAAATTTCCAAAATCACTCCACGCGCGCTCTGCAGCTAGGCCCTAACGCCCCTTTGCCACCATGGATTTGCTTCAAACCTCTTGCAATCAAAAGTATCCATACCCAGCAGTGCTCCAAGACCCCTAAACCCACCCCCAAACAGGCCCCCAAAAACACAATAGAGAGCGAAAACTACAAAAAGTGAAAAACTTTTTCACCCTGTATTTTATCCAAAACACATTTATCTGGTATTAGACCTTCCTAGCAATTGCCGCAGACCCGTCAACCCAGGCGGAAAGAAGTGGAAAACCCCCAAACAGCCAAAAATCAAAACTACAAAAATGAGGACTTAAAAATTGTCAGGCAAATTTCCAAAATCACTCCATGCGCGCTCTGCAGCTAGGCCCTAACTTCCCTTTGCCACCATGGATTTGCTTCACACCTCTTGCAATCAAAAGTATCCATGCCCAGCAGTGCTCAAAGACCCCAAAACCCACCCCCAAACACCAGGAACCCCCGCAAACAGGCCCCAAAAACACGAGAGAAAACTATAAAAAGTGAAAAACGTTTTCACCATGTATTTTATCCAAAACACTTTTATCCGGTATTAGACCTTCCCAGCATTGGCCCCAGACCAATCAACCTAGGAGGAAAGAAGTGGAAGACCCCCAAACAGCCAAAAACCAAACTACAAAAATGGGGACTTAGAAATTGTCAGGCAAATTTCCAAAATCACTCCATGCGCGCTCTGCAGCTAGGCCCTAACTTCCCTTTGCCACCATGGATTTGCTTCAAACCTCTTGCAATCAAAAGTATCCATGCCCAGCAGTGCTCCAAGACCCCAAAACCCACCCACAAACACCAGGAACCCCCGCAAACAGGCCCCAAAAACACGAGAGAAAACTACAAAACGTGAAAAACTTTTTCACCCTGTATTTTATCCAAAACACATTTATCTGGTATTAGACCTTCCTAGCAATGGCCCCAGACCCGTCAACCCAGGCGGAAAGAAGTGGAAAACCCCCAAACAGCCAAAAATCAAAACTACAAAAATGAGGACTTAAAAATTGTCAGGCAAATTTCCAAAATCACTCCATGCGCGCTCTGCAGCTAGGCCCTAACTTCCCTTTGCCACCATGGATTTGCTTCAAACCTCTTGCAATCAAAAGTATCCATGCCCAGCAGTGCTCCAAGACCCCAAACCCCACCCACAAACACCAGGAACCTCCCCACACAGGCCCCCAAAAACACAAAAAGAGCAAAAACTATAAAAAGTGAAAAAACTTTTTCACCATGTATTTTATCCAAAACACTTTTATCCAGTGTTAGACCTTCCCAGCAATGGCCCCAGACCCGTCAATCCAGGCGGAAAGAAGTGGAAGACCCCCAATCAGCCAAAAACCAAACTACAAAAATGGGGACTTAGAAATTTTCAGGCAAATTTCCAAAATCACTCCACGCGCACTCTGCAGCTAGGCCCTAACGCCCCTTTGCCACCATGAATTTGCTTCAAACCTCTTGCACTCAAAAGTATCCATACCCAGCAGTGCTCCAAGACCCCTAAACCCACCCCCAAACAGGCCCCCAAAAACACAAAAGAGAGCGAAAACTACAAAAAGTGAAAAACTTTTTCACCCTGTATTTTATCCAAAACACATTTATCTGGTATTAGACCTTCCTAGCAATGGCCCCAGGCCCGTCAACCCAGGCGGAAAGAAGTGGAAAACCCTCAAACAGCCAAAAATCAAAACTACAAAAATGAGGACTTAGAAATTGTCAGGCAAATTTCCAAAATCACTCCATGAGCGCTCTGCAGCTAGGCCCTAACTCCACTTTGCCACCATGGATTTGCTTCAAACCTCTTGCAATCAAAAGTATCCATGCCCAGCAGTGCTCCAAGACCCCAAAACCCACGCCCAAACACCAAGAACCCCCCCAAACAGGCCCCCAAAACACGAGAGCGAGCAAAAACTATAAAAAGTGAACAACTTTTTCACCATGTATTTTATCCAAAACACTTTTATCCAGTATTAGACCTTCCCAGCAATGGCCCCAGACCCGTCAATCCAGGCGGAAAGAAGTGGAAGACCCCCAAATTACAAAAATGGGGACTTAGAAATTGTCAGGCAAATTTCCAAAATCACTCCATGCGCACTCTGCAGCTAGAACCTACCTTCCCTTTGCCACCATGGATTTGCTTCAAACCTCTTGCAATCAAAAGTATCCATGCCCAGCAGTGCTCCAAGACCCCAAAACCCACGCCCAAACACCAAGAACCCCCCCAAACAGGCCCCCCAAAACACGAAAGAGAGCAAAAACTATAAAAAGTGAACAACTTTTTCACCATGTATTTTATCCAAAACACTTTTATCCAGTGTTAGACCTTCCCAGCAATGGCCCCAGACCCGTCAATCCAGGCGGAAAGAAGTGGAAGACCCCCAAACAGCCAAAAACCAAACTACAAAAATGGGGACTTAGAAATTTTCAGGCAAATTTCCAAAATCACTCAACGCGCGCCCTGCAGCTAGGCCCTAACTCCCCTTTGCCACCATGGATTTGCTTCAAACCTCTTGCAATCAAAAGTATCCATGCCCAGCAGTGCTCCAAGACCCCAAAACCCACCCCCAAACACCAGGAACCCCCGCAAACAGGCCCCAAAAACACGAGAGAAAACTATAAAAAGTGAAAAACGTTTTCACCATGTATTTTATCCAAAACACTTTTATCCGGTATTAGACCTTCCCAGCATTGGCCCCAGACCAATCAACCTAGGCGAAAAGAAGTGGAAGACCCCCAAACAGCCAAAAACCAAACTACAAAAATGGGGACTTAGAAATTGTCAGGCAAATTTCCAAAATCACTCCTTGCGCGCTCTGCAGCTAGGCCCTAACTTCCCTTTGCCACCATGGATTTGCTTCAAACCTCTTGCAATCAAAAGTATCCATGCCCAGCAGTGCTCCAAGACCCCAAAACCCACCCACAAACACCAGGAACCCCAGCAAACAGGCCCCCAAAACACGAGAGAAAACTACAAAAAGTGAAAAACTTTTTCACCCTGTATTTTATCCAAAACACATTTATCTGGTATTAGACCTTCCTAGCAATGGCCCCAGACCCGTCAACCCAGGCGGAAAGAAGTGGAAAACCCCCAAACAGCCAAAAATCAAAACTACAAAAATGAGGACTTAAAAATTGTCAGGCAAATTTCCAAAATCACTCCATGCGCGCTCTGCAGCTAGGCCCTAACTTCCCTTTGCCACCATGGATTTGCTTCAAACCTCTTGCAATCAAAAGTATCCATGCCCAGCAGTGCTCCAAGACCCCAAAACCCACGCCCAAACACCAAGAACCCCCCCAAACAGGCCCCCAAAACACGAGAGCGAGCAAAAACTATAAAAAGTGAACAACTTTTTCACTATGTATTTTATCCAAAACACTTTTATCCAGTATTAGACCTTCCCAGCAATGACCCCAGACTCGTCAATCCAGGCGGAAAGAAGTGGAAGACCCCCAAATTACAAAAATGGGGACTTAGAAATTGTCAGGCAAATTTCCAAAATCACTCCATGCGCACTCTGCAGCTAGAACCTAACTTCCCTTTGCCACCATGGATTTGCTTCAAACCTCTTGCAATCAAAAGTATCCATGCCCAGCAGTGCTCCAAGACTCCAAAACCCACCCCCAAACACCAGGATCCCCCCCAAACAGGCCCCCAAAAACAAGAAAGAGTGCGAAAACTATAAAAAGTAAAAAACTTTTTCACCATGTATTTTATCCAAAACACTTTTATCCGGTATTAAACCTTCCCAGCAATGGCCCCAGACCCGTCAACCAAGGCGGAAAGAAGTGGAAGACCCCCAAACAGCCAAAAAGCAAAACTACAAAAATGGGGACTTAGAAATTTTCAGGCAAATTTCAAAAATCACTCCATGCGCGCTCTGCAGCTAGGCCCTAACTTCCCTTTGCCACCATGGATTTGCTTCAAACCTCTTGCAATCAAAAGTATCCAGGCCCAGCAGTGTTCCAAGACCCCAAAACCCACCCCAAACACCAGGAACCTCCCCAAACAGGCCCCCCAAAACACAAAAGAGAGCGAAAACTACAAAAAGTGAAAAACTATTTCACCCTGTATTTTATCCAAAACACATTTATCTGGTATTAGACCTTCCTAGCAATGGCACCAGACCCGTCAACCCAGGCGGAAAGAAGTGGAAAACGCCCAAACAGCCAAAAATCAAAACTACAAAAATGAGGACTTAGAAATTGTCAGGCAAATTTCCAAAATCACTCCATGAGCGCTCTGCAGCTAGGCCCTAACTCCACTTTGCCACCATGGATTTGCTTCAAACCTCTTGCAATCAAAAGTATCCATGCCCAGCAGTGCTCCAAGACCCCAAAACCCACGCCCAAACACCAAGAAGCCCCCCAAACAGGCCCCTCAAAACACGAAGGAGAGCAAAAACTATAAAAAGTGAACAACTTTTTCACCATGTATTTTATCCAAAACACTTTTATCCAGTATTAGACCTTCCCAGCAATGACCCCAGACTCGTCAATCCAGGCGGAAAGAAGTGGAAGACCCCCAAATTACAAAAATGGGGACTTAGAAATTGTCAGGCAAATTTCCAAAATCACTCCATGCGCACTCTGCAGCTAGAACCTAACTTCCCTTTGCCACCATGGATTTGCTTCAAACCTCTTGCAATCAAAAGTATCCATGCCCAGCAGTGCTCCAAGGCCCCAGAACCCACCCCCAAACACCAGGAACATCCCCAAACAGGCCCCCAAAAACAAGAAAGAGCGCAAAAACTATAAAAAGTAAAACACTTTTTCACCATGTATTTTATCCAAAACACTTTTATCCGGTATTAAACCTTCCCAGCAAAGGCCCCAGACCCGTCAACCAAGGCGGAAAGAAGTGGAAGACCCCCAAACAGCCAAAAAGCAAAACTACAAAAATGGGGACTTAGAAATTTTCATGCAAATTTCCAAAATCACTCCACGCGCGCTCTGCAGCTAGGCCCTAACTCCCCTTTGTCACCATGGATTTGCTTCAAACCTCTTGCAATCAAAAGTATCCATACCCAGCAGTGCTCCCAGACCCCAAAACCCACCCCCAAACACCCTGAACCCCCCAAACAGCACCTCAAAGACAAGCAAGTCAGCAAAAATGCAAAAAAATGTCACCTCGGATTTTGTCCACACCACTTTTATCCGGTATTAGACATTTCCAGGAATGGCCCCAGACCCGTCAACCCAGGCGGAAAGAAGTGGAAGACCCCCAAACAGCCAAAAACCAAACTACAAAAATGGGGACTTAGAAATTTTCAGGCAAATTTCCAAAATCACTCCACGTGCGCTCTGCAGCTAGGCCCTAACTCCCCTTTGCCACCATGGATTTGCTTCAAACCTCTTGCAATCAAAAGTATCCATGCACAGCAGTGCTCCAAGACCCCAAAACCCACCCCCAAACACCAGGAACCCCCCCAAACAGGCCCCAAAAACATGAAAGAGTGCGAAAACTACAAAAAGGGAAAAACTTTTTCACAATGTATTTTATCCAAAACACTTTTATCCGGTATTAGACCTTCCCAGCAATGGCTCCAGACCCGTCAACCCAGGTGGAAAGAAGTGGAAGACCCCCAAACAGCCAAAAAGCAAACCTACAAAAATGGGGACTTAGAAATTGTCAGGCAAATTTCCAAAATCACTCCATGCGCGCTCTGCAGCTAGGCCCTAACGCCCCTTTGCCACCATGGATTTGCTTCAAACCTCTTGCAATCAAAGGTATCCATGCCCAGCAGTGCTCCAGGACCCCAGAACCCACCCCAAACACCAGGAACCCCCCCAAACAGGCCCCCAAAACGAAAAAGAGAGCGAAAACTACAAAAAGTTAAAAACTTTTTCCTCATGTATTTTATCCAAAACACCTTTATCTGGTATTAGACCTTCCCAGCAATGGCCCCAGACCCATCAACCCAGGCGGAAAGAAGTGGAAGACCCTCAAACAGCCAAAAAGCAAAACTACAAAAATGGGGACTTAGAAATTGTCAGGCAAATTTCCAAAATCACTCCATGCGCGCTCTGCAGCTAGGCCCTAACTTCCCTTTGCCACCATGGATTTGCTTCAAACCTCTTGCAATCAAAAGTATCCATGCCCAGCAGTGCTCCAAGACCCCAAAACCCACCTCAAACATCAGTAACCCCCCCAAACAGGCCCCAAAAACACGAAAGAGAGCGAAAACTACAAAATGTGAAAAACTTTTTCACAATGTTTTTTATACAAAACACTTTTATCCGGTATTAGACCTTCCCAGCAATGGCCCCAGACCCGTCAACCAAGGCGGAAAGAAGTGGAAGACCCCCAAACAGCCAAAAAGCAAACCTACAAAAATGGAGACTTAGAAGTTGTCAGGCAAATTTCCAAAATCACTCTATGCACGCTCCGCAGCTAGGCCCTAACTCCCCTTTGCCACCATGGATTTGCTTCAAACCTCTTACAATCAAAAGTATCCATGCCCCTCAGTGCCCTAAGAACCCAAATCCCACCCCAAACACCAGGAACCCCCCCAAACAGGCCCCCCAAAACACAAAAGAGAGCGAAAACTACAAAAGTGAAAAACTTTTTCACAATGTATTTTATCCAAAACACTTTTATCCGGTATTAGACCTTCCCAGCAATGGCTCCAGACCCGTCAACCCAGGTGGAAAGAAGTGGAAGACCCCCAAACAGCCAAAAAGCAAACCTACAAAAATGGGGACTTAGAAGTTGTCAGGCAAATTTCCAAAATCACTCTATGCACGCTCCGGAGCTAGGCCCTAACTCCCCTTTGCCACCATGGATTTGCTTCAAACCTCTTGCAATCAAAAGTATCCATGCCCAGCAGTGTTCCAAGACCCCAAAACCCACCCCAAACACCAGGAACCTCCCCAAACAGGCCCCCAAAAACAAGAAAGAGTGCGAAAACTATAAAAAGTGAAAAACTTTTTCACCATGTATTTTATCCAAAACACTTTTATCCGGTATTAGACCTTCCCAGCATTGGCCCCAGACCAATCAACCCAGGCGGAAAGAAGTGGAAGACCCCCAAACAGCCAAAAACCAAACTACAAAAATGGGGACTTCGAAATTATCAGGCAAATTTCCAAAATCACTCCACGCGCGCTCTGCAGCTAGGCCCTAACGCCCCTTTGCCACCATGGATTTGCTTCAAACCTCTTGCAATCAAAAGTATCCATACCCAGCAGTGCTCCAAGACCCCTAAACCCACCCCCAAACAGGCCCCCAAAAACACAATAGAGAGCGAAAACTACAAAAAGTGAAAAACTTTTTCACCCTGTATTTTATCCAAAACACATTTATCTGGTATTAGACCTTCCTAGCAATGGCCCCAGACCCGTCAACCCAGGTGGAAAGAAGTGGAAAACCCCCAAACAGCCAAAAATCAAAACTACAAAAATGAGGACTTAAAAATTGTCAGGCAAATTTCCAAAATCACTCCATGCGCGCTCTGCAGCTAGGCCCTAACTTCCCTTTGCCACCATGGATTTGCTTCAAACCTCTTGCAATCAAAAGTATCCATGCCCAGCAGTGCTCCAAGACCCA
This sequence comes from Lissotriton vulgaris, assembly GCF_964263255.1. Taxonomy (NCBI): domain Eukaryota; kingdom Metazoa; phylum Chordata; class Amphibia; order Caudata; family Salamandridae; genus Lissotriton; species Lissotriton vulgaris. Next base: position 714,456,013 of record NC_141691.1, read on the forward strand.
AAAACCCACCCACAAACACCAGGAACCTCCCCACACAGGCCCCCAAAAACACAAAAAGAGCAAAAACTATAAAAAGTGAAAAAACTTTTTCACCATGTATTTTATCCAAAACACTTTTATCCAGTATTAGACCTTCCCAGCAATGGCCCCAGACCCGTCAATCCAGGCGGAAAGAAGTGGAAGACCCCCAAATTACAAAAATGGGGACTTAGAAATTGTCAGGCAAATTTCCAAAATCACTCCATGCGCACTCTGCAGCTAGAACCTAACTTCCCTTTGCCACCATGGATTTGCTTCAAACCTCTTGCAATCAAAAGTATCCATGCCCAGCAGTGCTCCAAGACCCCAAAACCCACGCCCAAACACCAAGAACCCCCCCAAACAGGCCCCCCAAAACACGAAAGAGAGCAAAAACTATAAAAAGTGAACAACTTTTTCACCATGTATTTTATCCAAAACACTTTTATCCGGTATTAGACCTTCCCAGCATTGGCCCCAGACCAATCAACCTAGGCGGAAAGAAGTGGAAGACCCCCAAACAGCCAAAAACCAAACTACAAAAATGGGGACTTAGAAATTGTCAGGCAAATTTCCAAAATCACTCCATGCGCGCTCTGCAGCTAGGCCCTAACTTCCCTTTGCCACCATGGATTTGCTTCAAACCTCTTGCAATCAAAAGTATCCATGCCCAGCAGTGCTCCAAGACCCCAAAACCCACCCACAAACACCAGGAACCCCCGCAAACAGGCCCCAAAAACACGAGAGAAAACTACAAAAAGTGAAAAACTTTTTCACCCTGTATTTTATCCAAAACACATTTATCTGGTATTAGACCTTCCTAGCAATGGCCCCAGACCCGTCAACCCAGGCGGAAAGAAGTGGAAAACCCCCAAACAGCCAAAAATCAAAACTACAAAAATGAGGACTTAAAAATTGTCAGGCAAATTTCCAAAATCACTCCATGCGCGCTCTGCAGCTAGGCCCTAACTTCCCTTTGCCACCATGGATTTGCTTCAAACCTCTTGCAATCAAAAGTATCCATGCCCAGCAGTGCTCCAAGACCCCAAAACCCACCCACAAACACCAGGAACCTCCCCACACAGGCCCCCAAAAACACAAAAAGAGCAAAAACTATAAAAAGTGAAAAAACTTTTTCACCATGTCTTTTATCCAAAACACTTTTATCCAGTGTTAGACCTTCCCAGCAATGGCCCCAGACCCGTCAATCCAGGCGGAAAGAAGTGGAAGACCCCCAATCAGCCAAAAACCAAACTACAAAAATGGGGACTTAGAAATTTTCAGGCAAATTTCCAAAATCACTCCACGTGCACTCTGCAGCTAGGCCCTAACGCCCCTTTGCCACCATGAATTTGCTTCAAACCTCTTGCACTCAAAAGTATCCATACCCAGCAGTGCTCCAAGACCCCTAAACCCACCCCCAAACAGGCCCCCAAAAACACAAAAGAGAGCGAAAACTACAAAAAGTGAAAAACTTTTTCACCCTGTATTTTATCCAAAACACATTTATCTGGTATTAGACCTTCCTAGCAATGGCCCCAGGCCCGTCAACCCAGGCGGAAAGAAGTGGAAAACCCCCAAACAGCCAAAAATCAAAACTACAAAAATGAGGACTTAGAAATTGTCAGGCAAATTTCCAAAATCACTCCATGAGCGCTCTGCAGCTAGGCCCTAACTCCACTTTGCCACCATGGATTTGCTTCAAACCTCTTGCAATCAAAAGTATCCATGCCCAGCAGTGCTCCAAGACCCCAAAACCCACGCCCAAACACCAAGAACCCCCCCAAACAGGCCCCCAAAACACGAGAGCGAGCAAAAACTATAAAAAGTGAACAACTTTTTCACCATGTATTTTATCCAAAACACTTTTATCCAGTATTAGACCTTCCCAGCAATGGCCCCAGACCCGTCAATCCAGGCGGAAAGAAGTGGAAGACCCCCAAATTACAAAAATGGGGACTTAGAAATTGTCAGGCAAATTTCCAAAATCACTCCATGCGCACTCTGCAGCTAGAACCTAACTTCCCTTTGCCACCATGGATTTGCTTCAAACCTCTTGCAATCAAAAGTATCCATGCCCAGCAGTGCTCCAAGACTCCAAAACCCACCCCCAAACACTAGGAACCCCCCCAAACAGGCCCCCAAAAACAAGAAAGAGTGCGAAAACTATAAAAAGTAAAAAACTTTTTCACCATGTATTTTATCCAAAACACTTTTATCCGGTATTAAACCTTCCCAGCAATGGCCCCAGACCCGTCAACCAAGGCGGAAAGAAGTGGAAGACCCCCAAACAGCCAAAAAGCAAAACTACAAAAATGGGGACTTAGAAATTTTCAGGCAAATTTCCAAAATCACTCCATGCGCGCTCTGCAGCTAGGCCCTAACTTCCCTTTGCCACCATGGATTTGCTTCAAACCTCTTGCAATCAAAAGTATCCAGGCCCAGCAGTGTTCCAAGACCCCAAAACCCACCCCAAACACCAGGAACCTCCCCAAACAGGCCCCCCAAAACACAAAAGAGAGCGAAAACTACAAAAAGTGAAAAACTATTTCACCCTGTATTTTATCCAAAACGCATTTATCTGGTATTAGACCTTCCTAGCAATGGCACCAGACCCGTCAACCCAGGCGGAAAGAAGTGGAAAACGCCCAAACAGCCAAAAATCAAAACTACAAAAATGAGGACTTAGAAATTGTCAGGCAAATTACCAAAATCACTCCATGAGCGCTCTGCAGCTAGGCCCTAACTCCACTTTGCCACCATGGATTTGCTTCAAACCTCTTGCAATCAAAAGTATCCATGCCCAGCAGTGCTCCAAGACCCCAAAACCCACGCCCAAACACCAAGAAGCCCCCCAAACAGGCCCCTCAAAACACGAAAGAGAGCAAAAACTATAAAAAGTGAACAACTTTTTCACCATGTATTTTATCCAAAACACTTTTATCCAGTATTAGACCTTCCCAGCAATGGCCCCAGACCCGTCAATCCAGGCGGAAAGAAGTGGAAGACCCCCAAACAGCCAAAAACCAAACTAGAAAAATGGGAACTTAGAAATTTTCAGGCAAATTTCCAAAATCACTCCATGCGCGCTCTGCAGCTAGGCCCTAACTCCCCTTTGCCACCATGGATTTGCTTCAAATCTCTTGCAATCAAAAGTATCCATGCCCAGCAGTGTTCCAAGACCCCAAAACCCACCCCAAACACCAGGAACCTCCCCAAACAGGAGCCCAAAAACACAAAAAAAGCAAAAACTATAAAAAGTGAAAAAACTTTTTCACCATGTATTTTATCCAAAACACTTTTATCCAGTGTTAGACCTTCCCAGGAATGGCCCCAGACCCGTCAACCCAGGCGGAAAGAAGTGGAAGACCCCCAAACAGCCAAAAACCAAACTACAAAAATGGGGACTTAGACATTTTCAGGCAAATTTCCAAAATCACTCCACGCGCGCCCTGCAGCTAGGCCCTAACTCCCCTTTGCCACCATGAATTTGCATCAAACCTCTTGCAATCAAAAGTATCCATGCACAGCAGTGCTCCAAGACCCCAAAACCCACCCCCAAACACCAGGAACCCCCCCCAAACAGGCCCCAAAAACATGAAAGAGTGCGAAAACTACAAAAAGTGAAAAACTTTTTCACAATGTATTTTATCCAAAACACTTTTATCCGGTATTAGACCTTCCCAGCAATGGCTCCAGACCCGTCAACCCAGGTGGAAAGAAGTGGAAGACCCCCAAACAGCCAAAAAGCAAACCTACAAAAATGGGGACTTAGAAATTGTCAGGCAAATTTCCAAAATCACTCCATGCGCGCTCTGCAGCTAGGCCCTAACGCCCCTTTGCCACCATGGATTTGCTTCAAACCTCTTGCAATCAAAGGTATCCATGCCCAGCAGTGCTCCAGGACCCCAAAACCCACCCCAAACACCAGGAACCCCCCCAAACAGGCCCCCAAAACGAAAAAGAGAGCGAAAACTACAAAAAGTTAAAAACTTTTTCCTCATGTATTTTATCCAAAACACCTTTATCTGGTATTAGACCTTCCCAGCAATGGCCCCAGACCCATCAACCCAGGCGGAAAGAAGTGAAAGACCCTCAAACAGCCAAAAAGCAAAACTACAAAAATGGGGACTTAGAAATTGTCAGGCAAATTTCCAAAATCACTCCATGCGCGCTGTGCAGCTAGGCCCTAACTTCCCTTTGCCACCATGGATTTGCTTCAAACCTCTTGCAATCAAAAGTATCCATGCCCAGCAGTGCTCCAAGACCCCAAAACCCACCTTAAACATCAGTAACCCCCCCAAACAGGCCCCAAAAACACGAAAGAGAGCGAAAACTACAAAATGTGAAAAACTTTTTCACAATGTTTTTTATACAAAACACTTTTATTCGGTATTAGACCTTCCCAGCAATGGCCCCAGACCCGTCAACCATGGCGGAAAGAAGTGGAAGACCCCCAAACAGCCAAAAAGCAAACCTACAAAAATGGGGACTTAGAAGTTGTCAGGCAAATTTCCAAAATCACTCTATGCACGCTCCGCAGCTAGGCCCTAACTCCCCTTTGCCACCATGGATTTGCTTCAAACCTCTTACAATCAAAAGTATCCATGCCCCTCAGTGCTCCAAGAACCCAAATCCCACCCCAAACACCAGGAACCCCCCCAAACAGGCCCCCCAAAACACAAAAGAGAGCGAAAACTACAAAAGTGAAAAACTTTTTCACAATGTATTTTATCCAAAACACTTTTATCCGGTATTAGACCTTCCCAGCAATGGCTCCAGACCCGTCAACCCAGGTGGAAAGAAGTGGAAGACCCCCAAACAGCCAAAAAGCAAACCTACAAAAATGGGGACTTAGAAGTTGTCAGGCAAATTTCCAAAATCACTCTATGCACGCTCCGCAGCTAGGCCCTAACTCCCCTTTGCCACCATGGATTTGCTTCAAACCTCTTGCAATCAAAAGTATCCATGCCCAGCAGTGTTCAAAGACCCCAAAACCCACCCCAAACACCAGGAACCTCCCCAAACAGGCCCCCAAAAACACAAAAGAGAGCGAAAACTACAAGAAGTGAAAAACTTTTTCACCATGTATTTTATCCAAAACACTTTTATCCGGTATTAGACCTTCCCAGCAATGGCTCCAGACCCGTCAACCCAGGTGGAAAGAAGTGGAAGACCACCAAACAGCCAAAAAGCAAACCTACAAAAATGGGGACTTAGAAGTTGTCAGGCAAATTTCCAAAATCACTCTATGCACGATCCGCAGCTAGGCCCTAACTCCCCTTTGCCACCATGGATTTGCTTCAAACCTCTTGCAATCAAAGGTATCCATGCCCAGCAGTGCTCCAGGACCCCAAAACCCACCCCAAACACCAGGAACCCCCCCAAACAGGCCCCCAAAACGAAAAAGAGAGCGAAAACTACAAAAAGTTAAAAACTTTTTCCTCATGTATTTTATCCAAAACACCTTTATCTGGTATTAGACCTTCCCAGCAATGGCCCCAGACCCATCAACCCAGGCGGAAAGAAGTGGAAGACCCTCAAACAGCCAAAAAGCAAAACTACAAAAATGGGGACTTAGAAATTGTCAGGCAAATTTCCAAAATCACTCCATGCGCGCTGTGCAGCTAGGCCCTAACTTCCCTTTGCCACCATGGATTTGCTTCAAACCTCTTGCAATCAAAAGTATCCATGCCCAGCAGTGCTCCAAGACCCCAAAACCCACCTCAAACATCAGTAACCCCCCCAAACAGGCCCCAAAAACACGAAAGAGAGCGAAAACTACAAAATGTGAAAAACTTTTTCACAATGTTTTTTATACAAAACACTTTTATTCGGTATTAGACCTTCCCAGCAATGGCCCCAGACCCGTCAACCAAGGCGGAAAGAAGTGGAAGACCCCCAAACAGCCAAAAAGCAAACCTACAAAAATGGGGACTTAGAAGTTGTCAGGCAAATTTCCAAAATCACTCTATGCACGCTCCGCAGCTAGGCCCTAACTCCCCTTTGCCACCATGGATTTGCTTCAAACCTCTTACAATCAAAAGTATCCATGCCCCTCAGTGCTCCAAGAACCCAAATCCCACCCCAAACACCAGGAACCCCCCCAAACAGGCCCCCCAAAACACAAAAGAGAGCGAAAACTACAAAAGTGAAAAACTTTTTCACAATGTATTTTATCCAAAACACTTTTATCCGGTATTAGACCTTCCCAGCAATGGCTCCAGACCCGTCAACCCAGGTGGAAAGAAGTGGAAGACCCCCAAACAGCCAAAAAGCAAACCTACAAAAATGGGGACTTAGAAGTTGTCAGGCAAATTTCCAAAATCACTCTATGCACGCTCCGCAGCTAGGCCCTAACTCCCCTTTGCCACCATGGATTTGCTTCAAACCTCTTGCAATCAAAAGTATCCATGCCCAGCAGTGTTCAAAGACCCCAAAACCCACCCCAAACACCAGGAACCTCCCCAAACAGGCCCCCAAAAACACAAAAGAGAGCGAAAACTACAAGAAGTGAAAAACTTTTTCACCATGTATTTTATCCAAAACACTTTTATCCGGTATTAGACCTTCCCAGCAATGGCTCCAGACCCGTCAACCCAGGTGGAAAGAAGTGGAAGACCACCAAACAGCCAAAAAGCAAACCTACAAAAATGGGGACTTAGAAGTTGTCAGGCAAATTTCCAAAATCACTCTATGCACGATCCGCAGCTAGGCCCTAACTCCCCTTTGCCACCATGGATTTGCTTCAAACCTCTTGCAATCAAAAGTATCCATAACTTTCAGTGCTCCAATACCCAAACCCCATCCCCAAACACCAGGAACCCCCCCAAACAGGCCCCCCAAAACACGAAAGAGAGCGAAAACTATAAAAAGTGAACAACTTTTTCACCATGTATTTTATCCAAAACACTTTTATCCAGTATTAGACCTTCCCAGCAATGGCCCCAGACCCGTCAATCCAGGCGGAAAGAAGTGGAAGACCCCCAAACAGCCAAAAACTAAAACTAGAAATATGGGGATTTAGACATTTTCAGGCAAATTTCCAAAATCACTCCACGGGCGCCCTGCAGCTAGGCCCTAACTCCCTTGTGCCACCATGAATTTGCATCAAACCTCTTGCAATCAAAAGTATCCATACCCAGCAGTGCTCTAAGACCTCAAAACCCATTCCCAAACACCCGGAACCCCCCCAAACAGGCCCCCAAAAACATGAAAGAGAGCGAAAACTATAAAAAGTGAAGAACTTTTTCACCATGTATTTTATCCAAAACACATTTATCTGTTATTAGACCTTCCCAGCAATGGCCCCAGACCCGTCAACCCAGGCGGAAAGAAGTGGAAGACCCCCAAATAGCCAAAAAGCAAAACTACAAAAATGGGGACTTAGAAATTGTCTGGCAAATTTCCAGAATCACTCCATGCGGGCTCTGCAGCTAGGCCCTAACTTCCCTTTGCCACCATGGATTTGCTTCAAACCTCTTGCAATCAAAAGTATCCATGCCCAGCAGTGCTCCAAGACCCCAAAACCCACCCCAAAACACCAGGAACCCCCGCAAACAGGCCCCAAAAACACGAGAGAAAACTATAAAAAGTGAAAAACTTTTTCACCATGTATTTTATTCAAAACACTTTTATCCGGTATTAGACCTTCCCAGCATTGGCCCCAGACCAATCAAACCAGGCGGAAAGAAGTGGAAGACCCCCAAACAGCCAAAAACCAAACTACAAAAATGGGGACTTAGAAATTGTCAGGCAAATTTCCCAAATTACTCCATGCGCGCTCTGCAGCTAGGCCCTAACTTCCCTTTGCCACCATGGATTTGCTTCAAATCTCTTGCAATCAAAAGTATCCATGCACAGCAGTGTTCCAAGACCCCAAAACCCACCCCAAACACCAGGAACCTCCCCAAACAGGCCCCCAAAAACACAAAAAGAGCAAAAACTATAAAAAGTGAAAAAACTTTTTCACCATGTAAACTTTTATCCAGTGTTAGACCTTCCCAGCAATGGCCCCAGACCCGTCAATCCAGGCGGAAAGAAGTGGAAGACCCCCAAACAGCCAAAAACCAAACTACAAAAATGGGGACTTAGAAATTTTCAGGCAAATTTCCAAAATCACTCCACGCGCACTCTGCAGCTAGGCCCTAACGCCCCTTTGCCACCATGAATTTGCTTCAAACCTCTTGCAATCAAAAGTATCCATACCCAGCAGTGCTCCAAGACCCCTAAACCCTCCCCCAAACAGGCCCCCAAAAACACAAAAGAGAGCGAAAAACTACAAAAAGTGAAAAACTTTTTCACCCTGTATTTTATCCAAAACACATTTATCTGGTATTAGACCTTCCTAGCAATGGCCCCAGACCCGTCAACCCAGGCGGAAAGAAGTGGAAAACCCCCAAACAGCCAAAAATCAAAACTACAAAAATGAGGACTTAGAAATTGTCAGGCGAATTTCCAAAATCACTCCATGAGCGCTCTGCAGCTAGGCCCTAACTCCACTTTGCCACCATGGATTTGCTTCACACCTCTTGCAATCAAAAGTATCCATGCCCAGCAGTGCTCCAAGACCCCAAAACCCACGCCCAAACACCAGGAACCCCCCCAAACAGGCCCCCCAAAACACGAAAGAGAGCAAAAACTATAAAAAGTGAACAACTTTTTTACCATGTATTTTATCCAAAACACTTTTATCCAGTATTAGACCTTCCCAGCAATGGCCCCAGACCCGTCAATCCAGGCGGAAAGAAGTGGAAGACCCCCAAATTACAAAAATGGGGACTTAGAAATTGTCAGGCAAATTTCCAAAATCACTCCATGCGCACTCTGCAGCTAGAACCTAACTTCCCTTTGCCACCATGGATTTGCTTCAAACCTCTTGCAATCAAAAGTATCCATACCCAGCAGTGCTCTAAGACCCCAAAACCCATTCCCAAATACCCGGAACCCCCCCAAACAGCCCCCCCCCCCAAAAAAGAGAGCGAAAACTACAAAAAGTGAAAAACTTTTTCACCATGTATTTTATACAAAACACATTTATCTGGTATTAGACCTTCCCAGCAATGGCCCCAGACCCGTCAACCCAGGCGGAAAGAAGTGGAAGACCCCCAAATAGCCAAAAAGCAAAACTACAAAAATGGGGACTTAGAAATTGTCAGGCAAATTTCCAAAATCACTCCATGCGGGCTCTGCAGCTAGGCCCTAACTTCCCTTTGCCATCATGGATTTTCTTCAAACCTCTTGCAATCAAAAGTATCCATGCCCAGCAGTGCTCCAAGACCCCAAAACCCACCCCCAAACACCAGGAACCCCCGCAAACAGGCCCCAAAAACACGAGAGAAAACTATAAAAAGTGAAAAACTTTTTCACCATGTATTTTATCCAAAACACTTTTATCCGGTATTAGACCTTCCCAGCATTGGCCCCAGACCAATCAACCTAGGCGGAAAGAAGTGGAAGACCCCCAAACAGCCAAAAACCAAACTACAAAAATGGGGACTTAGAAATTGTCAGGCAAATTTCCAAAATCACTACATGCGCGCTCTGCAGCTAGGCCCTAACTTCCCTTTGCCACCATGGATTTGCTTCAAATCTCTTGCAATCAAAAGTATCCATGCACAGCAGTGTTCCAAGACCCCAAAACCCACCCCAAACACCAGGAACCTCCCGAAAAAGGCCCCCAAAAACACAAAAAGAGAAAAAACTATAAAAAGTGAAAAAACTTTTTCACCATGTATTTTATCCAAAACACTTTTATCCAGTGTTAGACCTTCCCAGCAATGGCCCCAGACCCGTCAATCCAGGCGGAAAGAAGTGGAAGACCCCCAAACAGCCAAAAACCAAACTACAAAAATGGGGACTTAGAAATTTTCAGGCAAATTTCCAAAATCACTCCATGCGCACTCTGCAGCTAGGCCCTAACTCCCCTTTGCCACCATGGATTTGCTTCAAACCTCTTGCAATCACAAGTATCCTTGCCCAGCAGTGCTCCAAGACCCCAAAACCCACCCCAAACACCAAGAAACCCCCCCAAACAGGCCCCCAAAAACACAAAAGAGAGAGAAAACTATAAAAAGTAAAACACTTTTTCACCATGTATTTTATCCAAAACACTTTTATTCGGTATCAAACCTTCCCAGCATTGGCCCCAGACCCGTCAACCCAGGCGGAAAGAAGTGGAAGAACCCAAACAGCCAAAAAGCAAAACTAGAAAAATGGGTACTTGGAAATTTTCAGGCAAATTTCCAAAATCACTCCACGTGCGCTCTGCAGCTAGGCACTAACTCCCCTTTGCCACCATGGATTTGCTTCAAACCTCTTGCAATCAAAAGTATCCATACCCAGCAGTGCTCCAAGACCCCAAAACCCACCCCCAAACACCAGGAACCCCCGCAAACAGGCCCCAAAACACGAAATAGAGCGAAAACTACAAAAAGTGAAAAACATTTTCACAATGTATTTTATCCAAAACACTTTTATCAGATATTATACCTTCCCAGCAATGGCCCCAGACCCATCAACCCAGGCGGAAAGAAGTGGAAGACCCCCAAACAGCCAAAAACCAAACTACAAAAATGGGGACTTCGAAATTTTCAGGCAAATTTCCAAAATCACTCCACGTGCGCTCTGCAGCTAGGCCCTAATGCCCCTTTGCCACCATGAATTTGCTTCAAACCTCTTGCAATCAAAAGTATCCATACCCAGCAGTGCTCCAAGACCCCAAAACCCACCCCCAAACAGGCACCCAAAAACATGAAAGAGAGCAAAAACTATAAAAAGTGAAAAACGTTTTCACCATGTATTTTATCCAAAACACTTTTATCCAGTATTATACCTTCCCAGCAATGGCCCCGGACCCGTCAACCAAGGCGGAAAGAAGTGGAAGACCCCCAAACAGCCAAAAAGCAAACCTAAAAAAATGGGGACTTAGAAATTGTCAGGCAAATTTCCAAAATCACTCCATGCGCGCTCTGCAGCTAGGCCCTAACTTCCCTTTGCCACCATGGATTTGCTTCAAACCTCTTGCAATCAAAAGTATCCATGCCCAGCAGTGCTCCAAGACCCCAGAACCCACCCCCAAACACCAGGAACATCCCCAAACAGGCCCCCAAAAACAAGAAAGAGCGCGAAAACTATAAAAAGTAAAACACTTTTTCACCATGTATTTTATCCAAAACACTTTTATCCGGTATTAAACCTTCCCAGCAAAGGCCCCAGACCCGTCAACCAAGGCGGAAAGAAGTGGAAGACCCCCAAACAGCCAAAAAGCAAAACTACAAAAATGGGGACTTAGAAATTTTCAGGCAAATTTCCAAAATCACTCCACGCGCGCTCTGCAGCTAGGCCCTAACTCCCCTTTGCCACCATGGATTTGCTTCAAACCTCTTGCAATCAAAAGTATCCATACCCAGCAGTGCTCCCAGACCCCAAAACCCACCCACAAACACCCGGAACCCCCCAAACAGCACCTCAAAAACAAGCAAGTCAGCAAAAATGCAAAAAAACAATTCACCTCCGATTTTGTCCAAACCACTTTTATCCGGTATTAGACATTCCCAGCAATTGCCCAAGACCCCTGCAGCTACCTGCAAAAAAGCAGAACACCCCCAAACAGGCAAAAAGCAAAAATGGGCCTACTACCTTCAATTCAGTCCAAATACGCTGTGCAGCTAGGCCCTAACTCCCCTTTTCCACCATGGATTTCCTGAAAAACAAATGCAATCAACATTAGACTGTGCCAGCAGTGCTCCCAGACCCCAAAACCCACCCCCAAACACCCTGAACCCCCCAAACAGCACCTCAAAGACAAGCAAGTCAGCAAAAATGCAAAAAAATGTCACCTCGGATTTTGTCCAAACCACTTTTATCCGGTATTAGAAATTTCCAGGAATGGCCCCAGACCCGTCAACCCAGGCGGAAAGAAGTGGAAGACCCCCAAACGGCCAAAAACCAAACTACAAAAATGGGGACTTAGAAATTTTCAGGCAAATTTCCAAAATCACTCCACACGCGCTCTGCAGCTAGGCCCTAACTCCCCTTTGCCACCATGGATTTGCTTCAAACCTCTTGCAATCAAAAGTATCCATGCACAGCAGTGCTCCAAGACCCCAAAACCCACCCCCAAACAGGCCCCAAAAACACGAAAGAGAGCAAAAACTACAAAAAGTGAAAAACTTTTTCACAATGTATTTTATCCAAAACACTTTTATCCGGTATTAGACCTTCCCAGCAATGGCTCCAGACCCGTCAACCCAGGTGGGAAGAAGTGGAAGACCCCCAAACAGCCAAAAAGCAAACCTACAAAAATGGGGACTTAGAAATTGTCAGGCAAATTTCCAAAATCACTCCATGCGCGCTCTGCAGCTAGGCCCTAACGCCCCTTTGCCACCATGGATTTGCTTCAAACCTCTTGCAATCAAAGGTATCCATGCCCAGCAGTGCTCCAAGACCCCAAAACCCACCCCAAACACCCGGAACCCCCCCAAACAGGCCCCCAAAACAAAAAAGAGAGCGAAAACTACAAAAAGTGAAAAACTTTTTCCTCATGTATTTTATCCAAAACACCTTTATCTGGTATTAGACCTTCCCAGCAATGGCCCCAGACCCATCAACCCAGGCGGAAAGAAGTGGAAGACCCCCAAACAGCCAAAAAGCAAAACTACAAAAATGGGGACTTAGAAATTGTCAGGCAAATTTCCAATATCACTCCATGCGCGCTCCGCAGCTAGGCCCTAAATTCCCTTTGCCACCATGGATTTGCTTCAAACCTCTTGCAATCAAGAGTATCCATGCCCAGCAGTGCTCAAAGACCCCAAAACCCACCCCCAAACACCAGGAACCCCCGCAAACAGGCCCCAAAAACACGAAAGAGAGCGAAAACTACAAAAAGTGAAAAACTTTTTTACAATGTATTTTATCCAAAACACTTTTATCCGTTATTAGACCTTCCCAGCAATGGCCCCAGACCCATCAACCCAGGCGGAAAGAAGTGGAAGACCCCCAAACAGCCAAAAACCAAACTACAAAAATGGGGACATTAATTTTCAGGCAAATTTCCAAAATCACTCCACGCGCGCTCTGCAGCTAGGCCCTAACGCCCCTTTGCCACCATGAATTTGCTTCAAACCTCTTGCAATCAAAAGTATCCATACCCAGCAGTGCTCCAAGACCCCAAAACCCACCCCCAAACACCAGGAACCCCCCCAAGCAGGCCCCCAAAAACAAGAAAGAGCGCAAAAACTGTAAAAAGTAAAACACTTTTTCACCATCTATTTTATCCAAAACACTTTTATCCGGTATTAAACCTTCCCAGCAATGGCCCCAGACCCCTCAACCAAGGCGGAAAGAAGTGGTAGACCACCAAACAGCCAAAAAGCAAAACTACAAAATTGGGGACTTAAAAATTTTCAGGCAAATTTCCAAAATCACTCCAAGCGCGCTCTGCAGCTAGGCCCTAACTCCCCTTTGCCACCATGGATTTGCTTCAAACCTCTTGCAATCAAAAGTATCCATGCCCAGCAGTGCTCCAAGACCCCAAAACCCACCCCCAAACACCAAGAACCCCCCCAAACAGACCCCCAAAAACACAAAATAGAGCAAAAACTATAAAAAGTGAAAAAGTTTTACAACATGTATTTTATCCAAAACACTTTGATCCAGTATTAGACCTTCCCAGCAATGGCCCCAGACCCGTCAATCCAGGCGGAAAGAAGTGGAAGACCCCCAAACAGCCAAAAACCAAACTACAAAAATGGGGACTTAGAAATTTTCAGGCAAATTTCCAAAATCACTCCACGTGCGCTCTGCAGCTAGGCCCTACCTCCCCTTTGCCACCATGGATTTGCTTCAAACCTCTTGCAATCAAAAGTATCCATGCCAATCAGTGTTCCAAGACCCCCAAACCCACCCCCAAACACCAGGAACCCCCCCAAACAGGCCCCCCAAAACACAAAAGAGAGCAAAAACTATAAAAAGTGAAAAACTTTTTCACAATGTATTTTATCCAAAACACTTTTATCCGGTATTAGACCTTCCCAGCAATGGCCCCAGACCCGTCAACCCAGGCGGAAAGAAGTGGAAGACCCCCAAACAGCCAAAAAGCAAAACTACAAAAATTGGGACTTCGAAATTGTCAGGCAAATTTCCAAAATCACTCCATGCGCGCTCTGCAGCTAGGCCCTAACTCCCCTTTGCCACCATGAATTTGCATCAAACCTCTTGCAATCAAAAGTATCCATGCCCAGCAGTGCTCCAAGACCCCAAAACCCACCCCCAAACACCAGGAACCCCCGCAAACAGGCCCCAAAAACACGAGAGAAAACTATAAAAATTGAAAAACTTTTTCACCATGTATTTTATCCAAAACCCTTTTATCCGGTATTAGACCTTCCCAGCATTGGCCCCAGACCAATCAACCTAGGCGGAAAGAAGTGGAAGACCCCCAAACAGCCAAAAACCAAACTACAAAAATGGGGACTTAGAAATTGTCAGGCAAATTTCCAAAATCACTCCATGCGCGCTCTGCAGCTAGGCCCTAACTTCCCTTTGCCACCATGGATTTGCTTCAAATCTCTTGCAATCAAAAGTATCCATGCACAGCAGTGTTCCAAGACCCCAAAACCCACCCCAAACACCAGGAACCTCCCGAAAAAGGCCCCCAAAAACACAAAAAGAGCAAAAACTATAAAAAGTGAAAAAACTTTTTCACCATGTATTTTATCCAAAACACTTTTATCCAGTGTTAGACCTTCCCAGCAATGGCCCCAGACCCGTCAATCCAGGCGGAAAGAAGTGGAAGACCCCCAAACAGCCAAAAACCAAACTACAAAAATGGGGACTTAGAAATTTTCAGGCAAATTTCCAAAATCACTCCATGCGCACTCTGCAGCTAGGCCCTAACTCCACTTTGCCACCATGGATTTGCTTCAAACCTCTTGCAATCACAAGTATCCTTGCCCAGCAGTGCTCCAAGACCCCAAAACCCACCCCAAACACCAAGAAACCCCCCCAAACAGGCCCCCAAAAACACAAACAGGGCCGATTCAGCTGCCAGTCCCTGCCTGACCTCACCTCCAGCAGCCGATTGGACGCTGCCTGGGGGGTCGCCATCTTAGGTGAGGAGCTGGCCCAGGGACACCAGGCTAGTGCTAGGACCCTCCCACCCTCCCGCCCTCGGCCACTACAAAAAGCCCTTGCTCCCTTCACCTCACTGATTGATATTGAGTGTGCTGGTTGCATGTAAAATCTGTGCTGGTTGCATGTAAAATCGTCCTGAGGCGGAAAGCCGGGACTGTGTTAATTTACCCTGCTATTTTTTTTAATACTCGCCGAATTTTAAAACTTGCTTGAATTTTTTTATAATTGGCTCCTACCTGCCCTCATAACCACCGCACCTTCAGCGGTTGTATTGTCTCCCTAAAACCGGAACTTTTGCAGTCATTTCAGGGCCGATTCAGCTGCCAGTCCCTGCCTGACCTCACCTCCAGCAGCCGATTGGACGCTGCCTGGGGGGTCGCCATCTTAGGTGAGGAGCTGGCCCAGGGACACCAGGCTAGTGCTAGGACCCTCCCACCCTCCCGCCCTCGGCCACTACAAAAAGCCCTTGCTCCCTTCACCTCACTGATTGATATTGAGTGTGCTGGTTGCATGTAAAATCTGTGCTGGTTGCATGTAAAATCGTCCTGAGGCGGAAAGCCGGGACTGTGTTAATTTACCCTGCTATTTTTTTTAATACTCGCCGAATTTTAAAACTTGCTTGAATTTTTTTATAATTGGCTCCTACCTGCCCTCATAACCACCGCACCTTCAGCTGTTGTATTGTCTCCCTAAAACCGGAACTTTTGCAGTCATTTCAGGGCCGATTCAGCTGCCAGTCCCTGCCTGACCTCACCTCCAGCAGCCGATTGGACGCTGCCTGGGGGGTCGCCATCTTAGGTGAGGAGCTGGCCCAGGGACACCAGGCTAGTGCTAGGACCCTCCCACCCTCCCGCCCTCGGCCACTACAAAAATCCCTTGCTCCCTTCACCTCACTGATTGATATTGAGTGTGCTGGTTGCATGTAAAATCTGTGCTGGTTGCATGTAAAATCGTCCTGAGGCGGAAAGCCGGGACTGTGTTAATTTACCCTGCTATTTTTTTTAATAATCGCCGAATTTTAAAACTTGCTTGAATTTTTTTATAATTGGCTCCTACCTGCCCTCATAACCACCGCACCTTCAGCGGTTGTATTGTCTCCCTAAAACCGGAACTTTTGCAGTCATTTCAGGGCCGATTCAGCTGCCAGTCCCTGCCTGACCTCACCTCCAGCAGCCGATTGGACGCTGCCTGGGGGGTCGCCATCTTAGGTGAGGAGCTGGCCCAGGGACACCAGGCTAGTGCTAGGACCCTCCCACCCTCCCGCCCTCGGCCACTACAAAATGGAGCACTTACCCCCGAGGCGCAGCGGACGGGCGCAGCGGGCGCGCCGGCGGCGCACCGAAGGCGCGCCAAAGGCGAGCCTGTTTGTGCCCGTCCGCGCCAGGATCGCGCCTGGCGCAGGGCATGCTGGACAATCTCCGCCCAACACTAGGTATGATAGCGGTGAATTGTTGGCACTTCGTC
Organism: Lissotriton vulgaris; assembly: GCF_964263255.1. Taxonomy (NCBI): domain Eukaryota; kingdom Metazoa; phylum Chordata; class Amphibia; order Caudata; family Salamandridae; genus Lissotriton; species Lissotriton vulgaris. Next base: position 714,472,630 of record NC_141691.1, read on the forward strand.
CTAAGACAGGTGATGCATGTAAGGGCTGTTTCCCCACCGACCAACTGTGGGGCCCCTTTTCATGTTCACTTTGTAAATGGACATCCCTCTCTACATCCATAGAGATGCCCAAAAGCACCGCTCCCCCTAAGCATAGTGGCAACAACTTCAAGGGAGGTCTCATCAATGCTCGCTCACTGTGCTGTCACAGCCAAGATATACACGACTTAATTATGTGCCATGACCTCGACGCCCTTTTCATAACTGAAACATGGCTCAACGACTCCTCTAATCCCGACTTGGCTTCTGCCCTTCCCCCTGATTTTACCATCTTCAGACAGGACAGACCAATCGGGCGAGGAGGTGGGGTCGCATTCATCTTAAAAAAGTCTTTCTCGTGCCACACATTCGATCTAGGCCATCTTAAAGGAAGCGAGAGTATCGGTTTCTCTATTGGGCTAAATCCCTCCACCTCTTTCACGGGAGGCTTAATTTATCGCCCTCCAGGCAATGCCACCTCCTTTTTGGATTCCCTAGGTGAAATACTGGGGTCACTTATGCTACGCTACCCTCATTTCACTATAATGGGAGACATGAATTTGCAACTGGAGTCATGTGATGACCCACACGCCACATGCTTTCAACATACCCTCAACATCTTTGGACTGGCCCAATTAGTGACCGCACCCACCCACCTAGCCGGTCACACGTTGGACGGTATCTGTACCAACCTAGGTACTATGTCCATATCCCCTCCCATCCCGCAAATATGGACTGATCATAGTCTCATCCCCTTCGCAATTGAACAAAGAGTCCAAGCTCCATCAACTATAAAGCGTTCTCAACCCTCCTTCCCCATAAATTGGAAAAAGGTGACCGACCATATCAAGCAGAACTCCCAGCCACTAGCACAGGCACCTAAGTTGGTGGGTGATGTGTCGGTCGACTCATGTAACTTTCATCTCTGGATAAATCAAATTATCTCAGACAATTCCAATCCTAAAGGTGACCGTGTGAAGTGTTCCAGAAGGAAGCTGAACGCCCCTTGGTATACCCAGGCCTTAACTGAGAGCCACCTACTTTGCAGGAAAAAAGAAAGGAAGTGGAGGAAAACATATGATGAGGCATCCAGAGCCCTCTATGTTCAACAGAGGAAACTATACCTCTCTAGTATAAAATCCGCTAAAAAAGAGTATTACACTAAAGCCATCAACGATGCCCACCAGAAACAAAAAACGGTTTTCTCAATCGTAAAATCCTTCACCCACCCCAAAGCCCTACAGCCTGAAATCCCTCCCTCTGAAACCCTGTGCAACAATATTGCAAATTTCTTTGGGGAAAAAATTGCCAACATTCAAAAGGATTTCCCGCCCCCCCTGACCACCCCCATTCTACAACCCCAGAAGCAGGTAGCCGATAACCATCATTCTCTCTGCAGGTTTCAACCCGTCTCCCTACAGCAGACCCGTAAGGCGATCATGGCCTGCAAATCAGGTGCACCCACTGACTCCTGTCCCCCTCGTATACTGCATCACTTAATTGAGGCAGTCAATCCTAACATCAACGCCATCATAAATGCTTCTTTAGACTCAGGGGTAGTGCCCAACGAATGGAAGAAGGCCATCGTGAAACCCTTGATGAAAAAACAAAATAAATCCCCCACAGATCTGACCAACATGCGCCCTATCTCACTCCTGCCTGCCTTAGGAAAGATCACGGAGCAGATAGTGTACTGGGAGCTGAAAGCCTTTGTGGAGGACCAGAACATTCTGCATCCACAGCAATCTGGCTTTCGCCCCAGCCACTCCACTGAAACAGCCCTTATAGAACTCTCCGACTCCATCAAGTTCCTGCAGGATGAGGGGAGGAAAGCCGTCCTCATCCTGCTCGATCTCACAGCAGCGTTCGATACAATTTCTCATGCCATCCTGATTGACAGGATGCGTGAGATTGGCGTGACAGACACAGCTTTGGCATGGGTAACATCTTTC